>NW_025860714.1:0-1921 GCF_002878395.1 Capsicum annuum
TTTATAGTAAATTAGTAATATATTAAAATTAAGTATTTAATTTAAACTAAAAATTCAATTTAAATCATTAAATGAAAAAAATTACAAAGTAAGGACTAAGGAGTGAATGAATGTTGAATTTTATTGATTGCAAAATAATCCAAAATTTATAATTTGCATGGATGAAAAATCTATAAATTTTGCATCATTTTTTCTAACTCATTCATGTTAGTATTAACCGGAACTTGCATAGGATAGTCAAAGTCAACGAGGGTAAAACCATGCATTGGACTTGATTCTGCGGAGTTCCCCCGTGAAGTCATAATTTCTTCAAGTCTTTGCTGGTCGTTCGGCTCCACTTCCATTCCTTTATTTCTTTGTTCTGCTCTAATCCAATATCTAAGGCAAACTAGAATATTCATTGCATTGCTTCTGAATGAATGTCGGTTGTCTCCAAGCTGTTGTCGTCCCTGACTAAAAGCGCTCTTCGATGCAACGGTTGACATTGGAACATTCAGGATATCTCTATCTAATCTTGAAAGCACAGGATATTGTGCTTCATTATTCCTCCCCCAATCCAACGTGTTGATCCGTCGTGTCCGATCCTCTAGCGACGATCGGAGATAATAATACTTCAGCTCTTTCCGATAAGTTGTTGTGTAAGCTCCCTTCTCAACACTGTTCCAACAAGGTAAATCATAAAAGTGATCAGGAAAACCACTATGTTCCTGCCTTTTAGAAGATGATGGCTCTTCGGGAGGACGAGGAGTGACAATTGAAGTGATATTTGTCGGTACAGCTAAATCGACATTGTGGTTATATAATTTATCTATGTAATCGTTCGCATCGGCCATAGCCGTCCACAAATTAGGTTTTTCTTGTTCTTCATCATTAGAATCATTATTAGTATTTACTCTAAGTTAAAATAAATAAGAGTACTAAAGTGGAACATAGTAGTATATTTCATGCACAGATTTAGCATATCACCAATCAAGTAAATAGGGGGAATCATAATTTTTTTTTAAAATTTAGCAAACATGGCACCAACAACTTCTTTGTAACCTTCTTTATTTTTATATTCTTGAGCAAACCAGAAATATCGGCTATAAATGACAAAATATTACAAACAGTAAGATAATAAACACCAAAAAATCCAACCGCAGCTATATAATTTTTTTTCAAAAACTTAACAAGCTCATTAATTACAGTCCAGTTAGAATCATGTAGCATGAAGTGGGCAGACTCAACAAACAAACCACAATGTTGGTTAAAAGATAGTGTAATAGGAACTCTATATTTATAACAAGTTTTTAAAAAATCATACGTAGCATTCTATCTAGTATCACATTCTTCAGGCATCAATATCGGTTCAAGTCCATTTTGTTCACATTTAAGTTTAAAGTCTTTAATTCTACTTCTACGATTATTTTCTTGAATAAAACCAACGGCAAGCCGAATTTTTTCCAATATAAAGTTCAAAAAACTCAAGACCATCTCTTACAATTAAATTATATATATGACAAGCACATTTAACATGAAAAATTTCAGGTAACGATGGAGATAACTTAGCTTTTAACTTTGTTATAGCAGTGTTGTTAGAAGCATTATCAAAAGTAATACATAAGATTTTATTTTCAATACCGTAAAATTCTGTAACTTTAGTAATCGAATCAACAATAAAATCTCCAGTATGTTTACAATCTTCATTATATAAAAAAGTAAGAATACGTGTTTGTATAACAAAATTACTATCTATCCAGTGACAAATAATGGTTAAATAATCATTTTTATTTACAACACGACCAAGATCAGAAGTTAGGGACATTCTACATTGACTAATTTTTAACAATATTGATAAATAAAAATAATATTATGAATGAATTCTAAAAATATCAGCCCTACAAGTAGTTCTAGGAATACCATTAAACGTAGGATTATAAAT
>NW_025860715.1:0-1127 GCF_002878395.1 Capsicum annuum
AAATCTAATTAGGGTTATTTAATAACCCAATTAGATTTAATAGGGGTTATTAAATCACCCAATTTAAGGCCCAATTGCTCCAATAACCAACCCATTCCCCTTAAATATTCAACAGCCCATTACAACAACACAAGCCCACTCCAAAATCATTTGACACGGCCTACTACCCTATTTCTCCTCATTTGCACAAAACCCTTTAACACAATTTCAGCAGCAAAGTTGCGTACAATCAACCAGCTTCAACCAACAATCTCAACAACGACGATCTCAACCACCCAAAGACCCGATTAACCCCTAACCACGTCAACCCTTATCCCGCGAAACCCATGCCGTTCCACTCGATTTCAAACGAGAAAATCCTAGAAATTTATAGAAATCGATGCGTTGGCCTCTCCAACGGTTCAATCCCGTATTTCTCATATAAGATTGTACGATTTCATACAATAGTTGGTTGATTTTCATTGGTTCTTGAGTACAATTCATTTTGGTCAAAAGATATTGGTCCACCCATTTTGAAAAAGGGGAAAAAAAATCCAAAATGGAGTACCATTTTGCTGATGAAAACCGAAGCGGGGGGGGGGGGGGGGATGAAAATTTCAAATTTCAAAATCTCCTTAAAAAATCCCCGATTTACCCCCAATACGTCTTCTATATAAAGACCATTGGGGTCACTGTTTTGGGGGGTCTTTTTTTTTCTCTTCTTTCAGGAGATTTTTGGTTCGAAAGTGGGGGTTGGAAAATCTTGAGTCCGAAAAGAGAGAAAAATTCTCAAAAAGACAGAAATAGAAGAAAGGATATTTTGGTTCGAGAAGCGGAAGGAGAAAAGAAAAGAGAGAAATTCTTGAGAAAATTCAGTCTCAAATAGAAATTTTGTTCTTGTTTCAAAAGTTCGTCAACTAAATTAGAGTGTCGAGTTGACAGAGAAGAAGTTTTTCTGGTGGTCGTGATCTCCGTACTAGTTTGTCGTCTCGTTTTTCTGCTCCCCAAAAGGTAACATTCCATTTCCATTTAAGTTTTTGACTACTTCTGCTTAACCACATCATTCTGTAGTGAAAAGTGTTGTTCTAATGATCTTGTGCAGGATTGTTCGCTGTAGACGCCATTTGATGGCCATAGGTTTTATTATG
>NW_025860716.1:0-1496 GCF_002878395.1 Capsicum annuum
CCCACCTGAAGAATAGGGCGATAAAAGTAGAGTCAAGAGCCAACAGAAGTTGTATAAATAGGATTTTGTAATTACATTTATGTTTTAACTTGTAATTTTCATTTTTTGATGTAATGACAGAGCCACGGACCGGAACCTCGATGGAAGCTCACTCGACTCTCCAACTCGGTATAGTCCACTTCTCTTTCAATCCTTTGAAATACCCATGACTTGATTCTCTCATAATGTGAGTAGGTGGGATGTCTTAAGTCAAAACCCAGTTATCCTTCTTCCTTCTGTTTCTTTCTTTAGATAATGGTCGGGTCAAAATTTGGTCTCGCTGTCTACTTCTTTGTCTGAAAACACTTCATGTTTACATTCAAAGGGGGCATGATGTAGACACCTAATTTCGTCCCTCCCCGATATCGTTTTACCCATTTTTATTTTATCCTACCGTGTACCCACATCCATGTTATTATACCCTCATAAAATACAAAAAATAACAAACTCCCTAACAAATTCTATCCTATCCTAACCCCTATATCTTATCCTAACAACCTACCCAATCAAAATAAAACACATCACACCCTACCCCTACCCCTAACCCACTACTCACGTTACTTCACCTATACACCTACACACACAACAATACCAATATATACACCTTCTTCACAGAACAATAAAAGAAAATAATCTATTCATAATTCACTGAAATTCATCATCAACAATACAAACACTACACAAAATTTATCTCTTTCTCCGAGATAAATACAGGACACACACTCTCACAGAATCCTCCATCGTCACTCATCATTACCGAAGAACACACATCACGTACACACGCAGTGAAGTTGAGAGAAATTGAGAGAAGTTTAAGAGGGGAGAGGGGTCGGCGATTGAGAGAAACGGCGCGGAGAGCTCCATTCCGGTGACCAGATCTCGCTGGAGCTCCGGCTAGGCAACCACAACCGTCTCTTTGACTGCTCCGGTCAAACCCACATTGGAAAATCCCTAAAACCTCTCTGTTTCTGTTCATTTCGGAAAAATCTTGTCGGAACACCGTATTCGAAACCCATTGGAAAACCCATATCACCATCTCCTTTCTCCATAAACCACCATAAATATATCAAATCGACCCAATTCGTTGGTTTCTACCACTGCCGGAGTTCAATAACAACAGTTTACTTGAATTTTGGTCTTTCTTTATTCTGGAATCTTGGTTTTGGTCGAAGTGAATTGCATTCGAGTTGATGGGTTTGCCGTTGAGGTTCTGTGGTGCTCACATCTGAGTAATTCACTTTGATCAAAATAAAATCGTCAATTAAGGTCCAACTCCATCCCTTCTCATTTTTATTTCATTATATGTGATTGATGGGTGTGAAGCATGATATGATGTGAATATTTGGTGATTTTGATTTGTCGTTTGATTTTATTGATAGTGGTTGTGGATTGTTAAAAATAGTAGACGTAAATGTTATGTTGGAATCTTGAATTGAATTTGGGGGTGGGAATTAAAA
>NW_025860717.1:0-1298 GCF_002878395.1 Capsicum annuum
TGGTTGATTTTGATAGATGGAAAGCATGATGGCTCCCGATGTATATTTATGTATTACTGAAATTGTTTTGTTGTGGATTGTCTTTGAAATAATCTAAGCTAAGTTCGAGAGAAATCTTTAGCACCGGTGGGAGGTATAAAACGACCTTACTTCCCTAGAACTACGTGCTCCCGTAGAAGTGAGCCTGAAGCTGATTTATAAAGTGATCACTAGTTTATGTGGATTTGATATCGATAGTCCTACTCCGATGGCAAGGATAGGACGGCTCTCCCCAACGTCGGTTGTACGTTAGACTCCATGTAGCTCACATGGTTTATGTTGGTTATAGGATCTCCCAGTGTGTATGTGTTTCCTTGTGTCTATGATGAATGGTGAAGTGATTTGAAAGTGGAATTGTGAAAGTTATTCTTTCGAAAGATTTAAATGATATTTACATTATGAGAATTGATATTCTTGATGAACTGAAAGTGATTGACAAATTATATGATGACTCACATGTGTTATTGTACTTGTTTCATCCCCTCATGATTATGATGATTTTCTTCGGGATATGTGAGTCTTTCATATATCCTGCATATTTCTTATAAATATTTATGATGATGATGTTTATACAACTCATACACCCCCTATACTTGGTTTCTTTCCATGGTACTGACCCACATCTTCAGATGTGGGCTGTATTTTCTCCAAATATAGGTTCAGGTGCTCAGTTCTAGGTTTGACAGTGATTCTTCAGGTACGCTATTCTACATCCTCTGTTGTGGTAAGTCCTCATGTTCCGAGGATGTTATGTCTGCTGTTGGTTTCACGAAATTATTTCCATTTGATAACTGAGTATGAGTCAGTTGGGGCATGTCTTAATGGCTCGCTGGATTTATTGATTTTCTTAGAGGCTTGTCAGACTAGTATAGATATTGGTAGTTGATTAATAAGTCATATTTTGTTATCTTTCTGAAATTCTTTTATTCTTAGATGATGATTACCCTGTTGATATTTGAGGGTTATTTATTGAAACCCTATTAATTTATGTTGAACTAAATAAAAATGGCTCAATGGGTTAGCTTGGGGCTACTCGGAGCCTCAAACACCGTGTGACGCTTTGGGACCCGTTTTCTAGGGCCTTACATGTCCTTACCTCAGTGCAAAATTTTGCATTTTAGCTTTCACAATATCTACTTATGCAGTACGTGTCAGCTCTATGATCATAGCTCCTATTATACTCATTATCGAAAATCATATACGCTTATAGTTTTTAGTATAAAGAATTCCATTTTCCTAAGTATTACAAATCATGTTCC
>NW_025860718.1:0-4479 GCF_002878395.1 Capsicum annuum
AGGATCATATCTTATGATTAGGCTCATAAATTGGTTGAGAGGGGATGTTTATCTTATTTGTCTCATATTTATAATAGTAGTATTGCTTCACCTCCTTTCTTGGATTTTCATCGCATTGCCCGTGAGTTCATAGATGTATTCCCCTATTAATTTTCTAGGTATGCCTCCAAATGATGATATTGATTTTGCAATTGATGTTGCACTGGGAACCACACCCATTTCTATTCCCTTTTTTAAGATGGCCCCCAGCCAAGTTTGAGCTATTAAAGGGTCAATTGCAAGAGTCGTTGGATAAGGTATTTATCTGACCTAGTTATCACCTTGGGGTGCACTAGTCTTTTTTATTAAGAAGAAAAATGGGTTTATATGGATATGTATTGATTATCAACAGTTAAACAAGGTGACTATTAAGAATAAGTATCAGCTTTCTTGTATTGATGATTTATTTGATTAGCTTTAGGGTGCATCAGTGTTTTCAAAGATTGATTTAAGGTTTGGGTATCACCTGTTGAGGATTAAAGCTTTGGATATTCCAAAGATAACTTTTTGAAATTGATATGATCATTATGAGTTCTTGGTCATGTCCTTAGGGTTGACCTATGCCCCTGCTACATTCATGGAGTTGATGAACCAAATGTTTCGACCATATCTCAACTCTTTTTTTATTATATTTATGAATGATATCTTGGTCTATTAAAAGAGTGAGGTTAAACACGAGGAGCACTTTCGGATGGTGTTGTAGATATTGAGGGATGATAAGATGTATGCTAAGTTCTCAGAGTGTGAGTTTTTGTTGGAGTATGTTTATTTCTTGGGTCATGTGGTGACTAAGTATTGTATTTTTGTTGATCCAGCCAATAATCCAGTAGTTTGTGATTGGGCTAGACCCACATCACCCACCGATATTAGGAATTTTACTGGCTTGGCAGGTTAGTATTAGTGTTTTATTGAGGGTTTCTCATCTATTGTCAATCCTTTGACTAAGTGACTCACTATAAGATTTCCTTTAAGTGGTTTTATGCTTACGAGGCAAGCTTTCAAAATCTCAAGGATTTTTTTTACTTCAGCCCCTATATTGACTTTTCCTAAGGAGGGTGTGGGGTTTACCATATTTTATGATGCTTAGGGTGTAGGATTAAGTATTTTGTGAATACAGGAGGGAAAGGTGATTGCTTATGCATCTCATTAGTGGAAGCCTCATGAGAGGAATTATCCTACCTATGATTTGGAGTTGTGCGTGGTTATGTTTGCTTTGAAGATGTGGAGGCACTACTTGTGTGGAGTCTATTATGAGAACTTCATGGATCATAATATCCTTAGTACTTTTTCACCCAGGCAGCTAATAATATGAGGTAATGTTGTTAGATTGAGTTGATTAAGGATTATTAGTTAATGATTCTATATTATTTGAGCATCGAGAATATAGTTGTATATTTCTTGAGCCAAATATAGACTAGCATGGGCAGCTTTGCATATCTTACAGGTTCATTCTTTAGCTAACCAGATGGTTAGGCCTGATATTTTGACACCTGGGTGTGTTTTGGCATTCATGGAGGCTAGGTTTTCTTTGATGGAGGTAATTTAAGCTCATCAATTTGATGATATGTGATTGAGTTTGATTTGAGATAAGGTGTTGAGTGGCAAGGCTAAGGAAGCCTTAATTGATACAGATAGTGTCTTGAGTATCAGGGGCTGAGTTTGTGTGCCAAGAATAGGTGATTAAATCAGATTGATTTTGGAGAAAGCTCATTATTATAGGTATTTTTTCCACCTGGGAGTGACTATGATTTATCGTAATTTGAGGCCAAATTTCTGATAGGGTGGCATGAGAAAGGATGTAGCAGACTTTATAGCTCGTTGCCTTTGTTGGTAGTAGGTGAAGGTCAAGCTTTTGAGACCTGGTGGATTGGTTCAGAGATTACCTATTATCGAGTACAAATAGGAATGGATATCTATGGATTTTTTGAATGAATTGCCTCTCACTTCCCATGGGTCTGATAGTGTTTGGGTTATTATTGATCGATTGACCAAGCCTGTGCATTTTTTTTTGGCACAGATTTTCTTTAGGGCTGAGAGGTTAGCCTGTATCGATATCCACAGATTATGCGACTTCATAGTGTGTCCGTGTTTATCGATTTAGATCGGGGTTGTGTATTCACTTTGCAATTTTGGAAGACTTTTCTAGTAGAATTGGGTACATAGTTTTGAATTTCCACAACATTTCACCCCAAATAGATGGTCAGACCGAGCTGAGTACCCAGGTTTTAGATGATATGATCTGTATGTGTGTGTTGAACTTTGTTGGCCAATGTGAGCCGTATTTGGTTTTAGTCGAGTTTTCTTATGATAATAACTATCATTTTAATATTTATAAGGCACTTTTTTGTGGCTTTATATGGCAGGCTTTGTCGGTCTTGAGTAGGTTGGTTTTATATTTCAGAGGTGCGACCTCAATGTACAATCTTTCTTCGTGAGTCTTGGGGTAGAGTTCGAATAATTCAAATAGACTTAGAGCTATGCAGATCGTACGATTTAGGCCTTAATATTTAGTGTTGGACATCTTGTTTTCCTTTGAGTTTCACCCATGAAGGGTGTGATGTAGTTTGGGAAGAGGGTCAAGCTTAGCCCTAGGTATATTGGTCTATTTGAGATTCTTTGAACTATTGGTAATATGGCTTACAAATTAGCTTTGCCTCTATATTTATCGTTTCTTCGTCTAGTTTTTCATGTTTCTATACTTTCCCATTACATTTGAAATTACTCTAAAGTCATTTGTTGGGATTTTATTTAGTTAGATGAGCAATTATCTTTTATTGAGGAACCGATCTATATTTTGGCTAGGGATGTTTGATGGTTGTGTTCTAGAGTTATCACTATTGTTAAGATTTAATGGCGACATCGAAATATAGATTAGGATACTTGGGAGGTTGAGTCCTACATGCATAGTTCTTATCCAAGCTCTTCGTTGATTTAGGTATGTCTTTTCCTTTGTTCGAGGACGAACAAGATTTTTAGTGGTGAATGACGTAATGACCTAAAAATTTGATAAAAGATGTGTAGTTTGTGATTTTGTATGATTTGACTGTTTTACCCCTCCTCGTAGTTTCATTGTGGCATTTTTGGGGTGTGGAGTAGATTAGCATGGTTTCCAATGTATTTTCGTACCATTTAGCGATATTGTGGTTTTTGGTGGCTTTTGAGAGACTTATTTTGGTCTTGTATGGTTATCTTTTGATCCATGCAATATATGGATGAATGGACTATGCCAGCAAATTCGTAACATTGGTTTTAGCGTGGTAACATAATTAGTGTAGTTTTATGGCTTTTAAATATTATTTTAACCTTTGATTTGGAAAATTATGATTTTGGGTTTCGGGGATTGACTTTGTGAAAATGATATTTTTTCAAAATTCTGATATCGCTATTGAGTTCGTAGCATAGAATTTAGTGTGGTTACATAGTTTATTTGTGTATATAAAAATCCGAACGAATCTCGGGCAGCCCAAAAAAGACCGTTTTGGACTTAAGAAAATTTGGTGCACTAGGTTGTTGGTGCAACCTAGATCCCAAAGGGTAAAACTCATTTGGGGCATGCATTTTATGCCTTATGCACCTGGTAACTTGGTGTGAGTATAAATAGCCCCCTTTTAACTAGTTTTTGCTCATTTTTCATTTGCATCTTGAGAGATAAACTCTAAAATAGTGCAAAAGATTAAAAGTGAAGCTTATGGGTTCTTGATAAGCTAGATTAACGTCTATTTCATGATTCTCTTATAGATTTAAAGTGAGAATTCACAATTTTCTTTATCGAATTTCTTGATTAATTGTTAAAAAATTCCTAAACCTTTGTATTTGATTTAGCCCCAAATTCTAAATCATTTTACTTGAATAATGTTCTAAATCTTTTAATTACTAGTTTTTTGCAAATTTCGTTTTCAAATTAACTTTGATTCTTGATTTTAAAATTTATTTCAAAGATTTTATCTGGTAACCCTCAAAAATAGTTTTTCTTTGATTTAAATCTTATTTTGACTCAATTTGACTTGGATTTTTAGTTGTAGATTCCTAAAAGTACGGGGAACACATTTTTGAAGTAAAGTTAGGATTTTACTCTTTTTTTACAAACCAATTTCAGCAGTCCGTTTTGACCCCAAACCAAAAGTAGGCAATTCTAAACAAGATCATGGTTTTCTAAATATGATATTAAAACCATAGTCTGACTGACTTGTTACTTGAAAAATAGAAATCATGTAAAACACATAGGTATCGGCTGTTCATAACCTACCAGCACTTAATGATGATAAAACAAGACATTTAAATTTAAAACTGTAGTATTAAATCATGGTTCAAAGACCCAAAACATGGATATTTCGTTAATCATGTAAGAATCATAAGCTTGAACATATGAATGTCTTAAACATGAGAAGGAAATATGATTACATGGTTAACTTCATAATTTGGGGATTTAACATGTAATTT
>NW_025860719.1:0-6041 GCF_002878395.1 Capsicum annuum
GGGCGCCGTAGGTCTGGAACTTAAGGACTACTACTAACGTCTCATGCCTAACTGAAGGGGGAGACATCATCCCTTGATTCGCTCAGTGTTAAATCCTACTCCTAACTGAAAAACACTGAAGTGCTAACTGATGCATGCACTGATAACTGATAATTAATAAGCTCAGGTCATGGTATTCTAAAAACGGACAGTGCATGCATAATTTGAAGTAACCATTGAAAATGTAAACTGATGTATTTAACATAAAGTAAAACTAGTGAGTTCATTATAAAAATGATAATCTGAATATGAATATGGGAATAAAATCATGATTCTGACTGACTTGTTACTTGAAAACAAAAATATGTAAAAACACATTGGTATCAGGGGTTCATAACCCGCCAACACTGAATGACCATAAAGCACGATATCAACACTAAAAACTGAAGTATGGGAATCATGGTTCAAAAACCCAAAACATGGGCATTTCATCAAACATGTAAGAATCATAAGCTTATACATGAGAATATCTTAAATATGAGGGGAACAATAGGATTTCATGGCAAGAATCATAACTTGGGGATTCATCTTGAATTAACAGAACATGACATGAAAATCGCAACATTCAAAACATGATATGACTCATTCCACTTGAAAGCGCTTATGATCATAACTTGAAATTGAATTAACAAGAGATTCATGAAGATAGTTCAAGTTAAACATGTAAAACTCATAATTTAAAACCAAAAAGGGTTTTTGGACTCCATGGGTGAAAGGAGACCCATGGATGAACTCCCACATACCTTAATAGATGATTTCTTGAGGGTTTCTTGAAGTTAAGCTTGAATTCCTTGATTTCTTGTGAAAGGATTAGGGTTTGTTCTTAGAGAAAGAGAGGGCATTTCTTGAGAGAATTTATGAGAAAAAAGACCAATAATGCTCCTTGGGAGCCCCAATTCGTGTTTATGGATGAGTTGGATGAAGGAAAATGACCCAAAAGCCCCTTGAGTGTTTAAATAAAAAGACTGAATGCGTAGGCAACCGAACGGCACGAACTCTAGATCGGCAGGGTAAACCTCGCGCTGCGAGCTCCAATGTGGTGGACTGGACCGAGCATCGCAGACTGGACTAGGCGTCGCAGTCCTATCTCGGTGGTGCTACTATTTTTGTTTTTCAAACATGCCTCTACGCCCGTCCGAAAATTTTAAAACTCACCCGAATGTACTTTTGACCTCCATAAAAATGAATCAACTTAAAAATTAATGTTTCGGGGTCGGGAAGATCAATTTAAAAATCCACAAAGTCTAATGGTATTGAAAGTAACTAAGTCCTCAACACTTAGTGAAAATTTCAGGCCTTAATCCCCTTAACTTGCAATTGAGAGCTGAAACGAGTTAAGAACATTATGGGGTATTACAATATCTCTCTCTTGGGAACATTTATCCTCGAATGAGACTGGTTGGCTAAGAAAACTGAGGAAACTAAGATCATATACTGAACATGCATGACTGAAAACATGACTACATAATTGAGTCTGAAACATGATACATGAACTAAACTAATTTCGTAAATACATGCAATGACATGAGAATGGATATAAGGCTGAGATAGAAATGAGAGAGTCAACCTATGAGTACCAATACCTCAAATTGGATATGGTTTTGTGAAGAAAAGATAAGAGGTTTAGGACATGGAAACTCGAGGTATTACAACATCTCCCCATTGGGATATTTCGTCCCCTGAGTGATACTAACTTGGTTGAAATACTAAGGAAACACTGAGATGATACACAGGACACTTACAAACTTAATTATGACTGAATAACTGGAATCTGAAACTGATGTATGAAGCCCGAACTGAGTTGAATTTACAAATTACATGGATGCGAACAATTTACCTCTTTGAATAGCCATATTCATGAGACTTCGGATAGTATGACTAGATGGAAAGATGGAAAACCATAGGAATTTATCTATCTGACTGCTAAAATAAATTTATGGTTATACGGACTAACTCATACTGAAAGCTTATACTCAACTGAAGTATTTCTTCAATGCTCTTTCTAAAAAGTTCTAATAACATTAGGAAGCAAAAAATCTTGGGCATGATCTGAATTAGATAGCTGAATAAGAAATCGCAACATGGCTATAATTCTGTAACATGAAACATAAGCCCATTAAACATAAGCTAGGATAGAATTGTTCTGCCTTAGAATATGCAACTGCTACTTTCAAGCTGAGACATACTCCTCAAATACTCCCTCAACTATACATTCCACTCCAATACTTCACCTCTCTTGAGGCTACTTAAAATCTTCATATGGGCAATGATGACTCTATTTGTTCTTGGGGAAAGACAGGGATTTTGTCAAGAAAATTTGTGAGAAAAAAGACCAATAATGCTCCTTGGGAGCCCCAATTCGTGCTTATGGATAAGTTGGGTGAGGAAAAATGACCTAACATCCCCTCGAGAATTTAAATAAAAAGGATGAATGTGTAGACAATAGAGCGACGCAGGCTCTAGATAGGCGGGGTAAACCCCGCGCCGCAAGTTCCACTCCGACAGACTAGACCAGGCATCGCGGACTCCATCCCAGTGGACTGGATCGGGTGCCACGGGCCTATCCTGGTGGTTCTGCTATTTTTGTTTTCTAAACATGCCCCTACGCCCGTCCAAAAATTTTAAAACTCACCTGACATGTACTTTTGACCTCCCTAAGCATGAATCAACTTAAAAATTAATATTTCAAGGTCGGTAAGATCGATTTAAAAATCTGCAAAGTCTAAGGGTCTTGAAAGTAATTAAGTCCTAAACACTTAGTGAAAGTTTCAGGCCTTAAGCCTATTAACATGCAATGAGAGTTGAAACAAGCTAAGAATGTTATGGGGTATTACATAAGGCTTCCGAGGAAGGCTTAAAGATCGTTTTCGACATTCGAGGTAGGTTATGGCTTAACTTTCTTCAGACTGGATTGGGTAGTGAATGTTGATTCAAAATCATATTAAGGGTGTGAAAACTAATCATGAAAATGGATTTATTATCGTATTGTAGGGGCCTATATAATGATATTATTTGATGGTCTTGGTATACTATTTGCTATATGTGATCGTATGGGGTCCTATAAAATATTGTTGGCCTTGTGTATATGATATTAGTTGTGTCTTGGTTGATGAAAATCCTAATGTGGTATCAATGGTGTATTTTTATATGTTTTACTCCGTTGGCATACGACTTATGTTGAAATTTATGGATGATTAAGAACATTTAGTGGATTAATGGCTCACTTGATTGGTATATTGGTTGGACATGGAAATATTCATATCATATACATTCATGAAACATTGGTACCACTATAAAAATACTGAAAATACTAAAAACACTAGCTTTTTCAAAAAAAAATGTGACATCTTTAAAGTCCTTTATCGAAGGATGTGTCGTAGAGGAGATATGGATGTGGATTGGATATAGAGTTTATATGAATTGACGACCCCCCCATGGATCATACATCAAAAAATTTTAGCTCCGTAGGTGTATACAGAGGTTGTGCGACAACCTTGTACATTACATCATCATAGTCATTATTACCATCATCATCATCTTCATTGCATTTGTGTTACATGTGCCTTTATTTTTGTTTTATTATCTCTCTTGATGTGTACTTTTCTATTTGTAATCCCTTCTCCAGTACTTGTATGTGTGATATTGGTTTACTTGTATTCCTTCCTCGTATTTTTTATGATGTATGTGAATATTATAGAATTATTTGTCAAAATTGTGTGGGCTACCCTTGTGGGACATTTTCTGATTGCAGGCGACATGTCCTTAGTATGTATTTTGTATGTTTTATTTTCTACTTTGCTCAGTTGGCTTATGATACCTACTGAGTACAAGTGGACCAAACTCACTCTTACTGTATTCTTTTGGTGCAGATCCTGGTTCGAGTGCGCTTCATGGTGGTTGATTCGGGCTACTGTTGGAGCTATTCGAGGTAGCGGTTGGATTGTTGCTTTCGGAGTCGACTACTACATTTCTTTATTTAGACTATGTCTTTATTAGTATTCAAAGATAGAGTATTCTTGTTTTAGATATCTTATGTATTTGATCTCGAGTTGTTCTAGTGATGTTATACTGTGACATAAGATTTTGAGATTATGATATTGTTGGTTATGTCTTTCTGCTTTACTATATTATGTAGTTCGGCTTCATTCGATAATCCTTACTTGGGTTATTACTATTATTTTTCCTTTTGTATCTGTTTGTGTGATAGACTTACTTGTCCAGGTTTGCCGCGACAATTGTCGTCATGAACCTTGAATTTTTGGGTCATGACATATAATTCAATATAAAGAAATAAAAGTAAGATTTTGAATCTTAACCAATCTAAATGATGATGAAAATCCTAAAAATTGCCTACACCCGAAGTTCAAGATCCAAAAATGATGAAAAATCACAAAAAGAAGTATATAAAAAGCGGTAGCTGCTTTAGCAGCTAAATGGCCTCTAAAGCGAGACCTTGATGTCCCTCTTAAGCGGCTATCGCTTAAGAAAATCCTAGTCGTTAAAGAGGATACCGCTTACGCAGTCCTTGGCCACTAAAGCGGGTACCACTTAAGCGGCTAAACCAGATATCAACTGAATTCAATAACTTTGCTAAGTTGCCAGTCGACCCTTGAGATTTGTCATGTACGCAATAAGCTAAGCTTCTAGACTAAATTTGATGTTCTGGACTTAATAACGACATTGAATTTTCAAAAAAAAAGATCATTTTCAATATATTTGCCTCTGAGATCCCTATAAGAAAATTTCACTAGTTTTCAAATAGTGGATCGAAATGAAAAATAAAGGTTCTGAATCAAAACCACCTTCTCTACTAGCCTAAATTTGATATTACGAATCTAATGGGACTATCTAAATTTCCATCCGGCACTCAAAACATCAAATATTGACCAAAGTCAATTATTGGACTTCTAAAGCCCCTAAAAACCTCAAACTCTCCCAAAACCTCTCGAGGGCATTGCAAATCGTGCAAACCATCTCCACACCAAAATCAACATGTAGCAACACGAGGAAGTGTAAATTGATCAAGTTACATAAAGAGTAAAATTTCACTAATCATGTCATTAAAAAAAAACCTTATTCATAGAAATCATGTAAAGCATGTAAAGAATCAATCTTTAGTAAATTGGGTATAAACCTAGTCTTAATAGTACTTTAACGTGAGGAAGAAGGAATTCATCATTGAAAACTTGTGTACCTGAATCATTTTGAAATGATTGAGGAAGAACCTAAATTTGAGCAAAACTCTCCAAGAATTCAGTTCTTGAAACCTTGATTGAGTTTTCTTAAAAATCTTACGATTAAGGTGTAGGATTTCATTAATAATCCGTAATAGAATGATGAAATTGACTTAAATTATTTGAAACTAGGGAACATATTCGCGCTTCGCGCAATTATAAAAGTTCTTAGTAACTTTTGCTTATAAATTTAATTTAGAATAAATATTACTATAGTATAATATTTATTCAATTTAATTAAAAATTATCAAAATAATAATCACTTAGGAGCAATAAGCATTTAACTGAAAATTAAATAATTAGAAATAGAGAAAGAACCAACAAATATTTTCTTTTTGATCACTAAATATTTAATTTAACAATTTCTTCTACGTGTTAATAGTTGCTTCTGTGTCTTTTTCATTTCCAGTTAATCGCTTATTTATTATCTTTTAATTGCTTTATATATTATGACTTATATTTAGCTAATGATTGTTGAGTGCAAAGACGAATATAAATGATATAATTTCAATGTTAGAGAAAAGTCAGTAAAATTATCAATTCTTATTAATAAGTTAGATTTTGTATCTACTTCAAAATTTTAAGCCTTAAAGCAGTTTTGAAAATAATTTTTACAAATTCAAGTGAGAAAAACTATAATTTTTTCAAAAAAAAAAAAAACTAAAATAAAGTTATTAGAATTAGGAAAAAGGTATATGAATTTAGAGAGCATTTATGTTATGATAAATTTATCCAACATTGACGTAAATACGATAATCCAGACTCCTC
>NW_025860720.1:0-1347 GCF_002878395.1 Capsicum annuum
AAAGGCGGCAATCTAATAATGAAGCTTGATATGGCCAAGGCATATGATAAAATGTGATGGAATTTTTTAATGAATGTTATGAAGAGGTTCGGTTTTTCTGGTATTTGGCTGGATATGATTTGGAGGATTATTGCTAATGCAGGTATTCCATTCTCATTAATGGAACTAGGGTGGGGTTTTTTAGCTCCTCCCATGACCTTAAACAAGGTGATCCCCTCTCTCCTTCTCTCTTCATTGTTGGCTCTGAGCTTTTATCTACAATATTGAACAATCTCAACTCAAATGAGAATTTTACTCCTTTCAGCATGAATCACAATGGTCGTATCATTAAGAATCTAGCTTACGCTGATGATATAGTGATTTTTAGAGGTGGTAACAACAAGAAGATCAAACTCATTAAGCATCAAATCAGGAGGTACGAAAAAGCCTCTGGTCAAAAAGTGAATAATGACGAGCTTTTTCATAACCGCTCCAAATACTTCTCCTCATAGGATTAACAGAATGAGAAGAATGGATGGTTATATGGATAAAAAATTTCCTTTCAATTATTTGGGTTGTCCAATAAATAGTGGAAGGAAAAATCTCAGTTATTTTGATAGTATGCTTGCAAAAATTGTTAAGAGACTAAATGGATGGCAAAGTAGCATGCTTTCTGATGGTGGAAAAATTACACTTATTAAGCATGTCCTGCAATCCATACCTATTTATACTCTTTCTGCCCTCAACCCGCCTAACGGTACCATCTGCCTTATCGAGATGCATTTTGCTAATTTTCTTTCGGGAACTAGTGATGGTAAAAATAAGTATCATTGGAGAAAGTGGTAAAATCTATGTTTCCTAAAAGAAGAAGGTGGCGTTGGAATAAGAAGGATGCATGATATCTCCAATTCATTGATACTTAAAAGATGGTGGAGGTTCAGGACCCAACCATCTCTTTGGGATGATTTTTTAATGAAGAAATATTGCAAGAGATCACATCCAGTGAGCAAAGTTCCTACGTCAGCTGACTCACAAACTTGGAAAAGCCTGATGAAGATCAAAGCCCAAGCTGAACCTCAAATTTTTTTAATAAAAGGAGATTACCTTTTAATGACGTCATCATTAAATTAAATATTAACTCACAAAGTGATTGTTTTTGTTGTAGGATTGGAAAAAATGATACTATGCATCATGTTTTTGATCAAGGTGAAGCAGCAAAGCACATATGGAATAGCATGGGATATCCCGTTGGAATTCAACATGTAAATCCACCAATTTTCGACATCTTTAACACTTGGTGGAGTGTAAGACCAGAGAATGATATCCATAAAATTTTATTGAATATCACTCCTAGTATCATTTGTTGGG
>NW_025860721.1:0-2647 GCF_002878395.1 Capsicum annuum
CTCCACGCATATTGCTATGTTCCGGTGAAAATCAAAATCCTTTGACACCTTACGACCATGTGTCCCGAATCCTTTTAACTAAGTGCTTTAAGATTTTCCTGTAAAAATCTTATTGGAGCGACCTCCACTTCGCACTTAGTGCGGTGAATTCATCAAGAGTAACTTTGCATACTCCGACTAAGTAGTCTATGAATTTCATTAAGAGAAATTAATCTCATCCTCCTTTACAAAAAAGTATCAGTAAATCTATCAAGTGTTCCTACACACTCCAACCAAAATCAGTGTATAGACTTACTAAGAGAATATAATCTCATTCTTTTCTTTTGTAGGAATACTGTCAAATCTATCAAGAGAATAATTATTTACTCCAACCGATATCGGTTGGAGTAAATAATTATTCTCTTGATAGATTTGACAGTATTCCTACATCACTCTCTAGGGAAAAAGGAAATTTAATTGATGTGCTTCACAATTGTAACTTTACTTATTTTTCCCTTTGAACCTAAGCTTACATCATTAGGTAGGGTTACCATAAAGTACAATCAATCTACAACAGGCTTCATTCCCATCCCATTACAAGTTTGTACCACCAATTCCTTGCCTAACCCTTTAGACAAAGGATCTGCTAAATTGAGTTTGGACTTCACATATTGAAGCGATATTATACAATCCTCCAATAATATTCTCATATGATTGTGTTTGAGACAAACTTGTCTTGAATTTCCATTGTAACAATCACTTGAAGCCCGAAATATAGCAACTTTATTATCACAATATATAGTCAAAGGTGGTATTGGCTTACCCCATAATGGAATATCTATCAGCATACTCCGCACCAATCAGCTTCTTCTCCAGCAGAAGACATAGCGATAAATTCTGACTCCATGGTTGTGTGAGTAATACATGTCTGCTTCTTTGATCTCCAAGATATTGCTGCTCCAGCCAAGGTGAAAATCCAAGCAGTAATAGATTTAGAGTCATTCGGATCAGAATTCCAAGTAGCATCACTATAACCTTCAAAAATTGCTGGAAAGGTAGAATAATGCAGGCCAACATTAATTGTACCTTTCAGATACCATAAAACACGAATTAAGGCATTCCAATGCTCAACTCCACGGCTACCAGTAAACTTGCTCAAAGTTCCTACAGTATAACTAATATCTGGCCTGGTACAATGCATAACATACATAAGACTCCCAACAATATGAGAATATGTCAATTGATCAAGAATATCACCAGAGTTTCATACTAGTTTGATGCTAGGATCAAATGGTGTAGGAGCAGGCTTGTCGTCAAAATGACCAAACCTATTTAGAACCTTCTCAATAAACTTGATTGAGTACGAGTCAAATCACTTGTCGATCTTACAATTTTGATGACTAAAATTACATCAGCTTCTCCAAGATCTTTCATTTCAAACTAAGAAGCAAGAAAATATTTTGTTTCTTTGACTTTTTCGATATCAGTTCCAAAGATCAACATGTCATCTACATAAAGACATATTATAACACCAGAATTTTCTTGAAATTTACTAAATATGCAGATATCTCCACCATTGATTAAGTAGCTATTAGAAATCATAACTTTTCTAAATTTATCATGCCATTATTTTGGAGCTTATTTTAATCCATAAAGAGATTTAAGAAGTTTACAAACTTTACGTTTTTGACCAGGATTGACAAATCCTTCTGGTTGTTTCATGTAGATCTCTTCGTCTAGATCTCCATTCAGGAAGCAGTTTTCACATCTATTTGATAAATCACAAGAACATGAATTACTGCTAGAGCAATCAAGAGACGAGTAGAGGTCATCCGAGCTACAGGTGCAAAAGTATCAAAATAATCAATATCTTTCAATTGAGTAAAGCCTTTAGCTACCAAATGGGCTTTGTACTTATCTAAAGTACATTGGATTTCATTTTCTTCCTAAAAATCCATCGGCAACCAATTAGTTTACATCCAAGAGGAAGATCTGATAATATCTATGTATTATTAGATAATATAGAATGTATTTCATCATCAATGGCTTCACGCCAAAATGGAGCATCATGTGAAGACATAGCTTCAACATAACTTTTAGGATTCTTTTCAACCAAATAAGCTTGAAAATCAGGTCCAAAGTCTTTTGATTTGGCTGATCTTGAACTATGTCTAGGTTGACTTCCTTCCAATGGCTCAACTATTTTCCTTTTAAGAGGAGGAATAGAAGAACTTAAATCTTGTTCAAAAGAATCTTTTTTCTTGGGATATATATGCTAAAAAAAGTTAGCATGTAAAGATTCAATAATTGTGTGAGGACTTGGAGTCTCAAGATTTAAAAATCTATAAGCCTTACTAGTTTGTGAGTAACTAATAAATACACAATCTACTCCTCTATAGCCAATCTTGGTTAAATGTTGATTTGGTAATCAAACATGAGCCAAGCAACCCCATACTTTAAAATAATTTATATTTGGTTTTCGATTATTCCAAAGTTCATATGGAGATGCATCATGATTCCTGGGAGTAATTCTATTCAAAATATGACATGCTGAAAGCAAGGCTTCAGTCCATAAATTTTCAGATATACCAGATCCATAAAGCATAGAATTAACCATTTCTATGAAAGTCCTATTTTTTCTTTCTGCTACACCATTTTGTTGTGGTGT
>NW_025860722.1:0-5964 GCF_002878395.1 Capsicum annuum
ATGTGAGTCTTTCATACATCCTGCATATTTCTTATAAATATTTATGATGATGATGTTTAACAACTGCATACACCCCCATATACTCGGTTCCTTTCCATGGTACTGACCCACATCTTCGGATGTGGACTACATTTTCTCGGAATGTAGGTTCAGGTGCTCAGTTCCAGGTTAGACAGTGATTTTTCGGGCACGCTGTTTTACATCCTCTGTTGTGGTGAGTCCTCATGTTCTGAGGATGTGATGTCTGATGTTGGTTTCACGGAATTGTTTAGATTTGATAACTGAGTATGAGTCAATTGGGGCATATCTCAATGACTCGCTGGTTTTATTGATTTTCTTAAAGGCTTGTCAGACTAGTATAGATGTTGGGAGTTGACTAATAAGTCATATTTTGTTATCTTTTTGAAATTCTTTTATTGTTGGATAATGATTACTATGTTGATATTTGAGGTTTATTTATGGAAACCCTATTGATTTGTGTTGAACTGAATGAAAATGGCTCAAAGGGTTAGCTTGGGGCTACTCGTAGCCTCAAGCACCGTGTGATGCTTCGGGGCCTGTTTTCTGGGGCGTTACAAACTTGGTATCAGAGCCTAAGTTTTTAAGGTGTCCTAGGGAGTCTGAATTTCCACGTTAAGTAGAGTCTTGATCATCGATGTGTAGCACGCCAAATCTATGAGCACGAGGCTATAAGACGTTTTAGGAAAAAGTATGATTGTTTCTTTCAGAAGTCTATCATGCTTAAAGTGTCTCTCTCTGCTATTTATTCATGCTTTCCTCTTCCATAAATATGCCTCCACATCGAGCGAGAATAAATAATGATGGTCAGCAACCTCAACCTACTGACCCATTGATCTTCATAGAGTCTTGTTGGCTGATCTGATTGAGTTACACATGGTAGATTTTGATGAGATTCTGGGTATGGACTAGCTGTATTCTTCTTATGCCTCTATTGATTGTCGGACCTGAGTGGTCAAGTTTTAGTTTCTGGGTGCATCCGTGTTTGAGTGGTCTGGGAATTCTGTGTCACCCAAGAGTCATTTTATCTCTTACATCAAAGCTAGAAAGCTTATTTCCAAGGGGTGTATTTACAATTTGGTTAGAGTCAAAGACACTAAGCCTGAGACTCCAACTCTCCAGTCTGTTAACGTCGTCAATAAGTTTTCTGATGTCTTTTTGGATGATCTCCTAGGGATACCTCCTGATAGAGAGATAGAGTTCGGGATTGATCTTCTTCCCGATACTCAGCCCATGTCTATTCCTCCTTACCGTATGACCCCTACAGAACTTAAGGAGTTGAAAGAGCAAGTCAAAGATCTACTAGATAAGGGTTTCATAAGGCCCAATGTTTCTCCTTGGGTTGCTCCTGTGTTGTTTTTGAGAAAGAAAGATGGCTCTTTGCATATGTGCATTGACTACCGCCAACTGAATAAAGTCACCATAAAAAATAAGTACCCCCTTCCGAGAATAGATGATTTGTTTGACCAATTGCAAGGTGCAAGTTATTTCTCAAAGATAGACCTTCATTTCGGCTATCATCAACTAAAAGTTAGGGAGTGTGACATCCTAAAAACTACTTTCCAAACTCATTATGGCCATTTTGAGTTTCTTGTTATGTCTTTCGGGTTAACTAATGCCCCAGTAGCTTTCATAGACCTTATGAATCGAGTGTTCAGATCATATCTGGATATGTTTTTCATAGTGTTCATCAATGATATACTGGTGTACTCCCGTAGTGAGGATGAATATTCTGATCATCTCCGAACTGTCTTGCAAACCCTTAGGTATCACAAGTTGTTTGCCAAGTTCAGTAAGTGTGAGTTTTGGCTAAGGTCAGTTGCTTTTCTGGGTCATATCATTTCTTTCGAGGGTATTAGAGTTGATCCCCAAAAGACCGAAGCTATTAGAAATTGTCCTAGACCTATTTCTCCGATTGATATCCAAAGTTTCTTGGGTTTAGCTGGCTATTACCGTCGTTTTGTTGAGGATTTCTCCTCTATAGCCTCTCCTATGACTCAGTTGACCCAAAAGAAAGTGAAGTTCTTATGGTCCGAATCTTGTGAGAAGAGTTTTCAGGAGTTGAAAACTCGACTCACTTCATCCCCTGTTTTGACTTTTCCTAATGGTGTTGATGGTTTTATGGTGTACTGTGATGCTTCGAGAGTTGGGCTGGGTTACGTATTGATGTAGAAGGGTAAGGTGATAGCTTATGCTTTAAGACAGTTGAAACCCCATGAGAAAAATTACCCCACCCATGACCTTGAGGTTGCCACTGTTGTGTTTGCTTTGAAAATCTGGAGTCACTATTTGTATGATGTCCATGTTGATGTTTTCACTGATCATAAGAGTTTGCAGTATGTGTTTACCCAGAGAGAATTGAATCTTAAGCAGAGATGATGGTTAAAATTGTTAAAGGACTATGATATGAGTGTGATGTTCCATCCGGGAAAGGCCAATCTAATGGCGGATGCCCTAAGAAGAGTGTCCATGGGTAGTGTTTTGCATGTGGTAGATGGTAAGAAAGAGTTGGCTCGTGATGTACATCATTTGGCTAGATTGGGGGTTAGGTTGTTTGACTCTGCTGAAGGTAGTATAAGGGTTCAGAGTAGTTTCGAATCCTCTTTAGGTTTGGAAGTGAAGGAAAAGCAATACTTAGATGCTAGTTTGGTCAGACTGAAGGAGTCAATCAAGGACCAAAAAGTAGAGGTTTTCTCCCAAGGGGGAGATGGTATGTTGAGATTGCAAGGTAGATTGTGTGTCTCGAATATTGATGATCTAAGAGAGAGGATTATGGCTGAAGCACACGGGGTGCGATATTCTATTCATCCTGGTGCCACCAAGATGTACCGAGACTTGCGGGAAATCTATTGGTGTAGTGGCATGAAGAAAGATATAGCAGCGTTTGTAGATAAGTGTGCAACATGCCAACAAGTTAAGGTTGAACACCAAAGACCTGGTGTTATGATGCAAGTGTTTAGTATCCCCACCTGGAAGTGGGAAGAGATAAATATGGACTTCGTGATTGGTTTACCTCCTTCCCAACTCCATCATGATTTTTTTTGGGTTGTGGTTGATAGGTTGACTAAGTCTGCTCATTTCTTGCCTGTTCATACTTCATATACTGCTGAGGATTATGCTAGATTGTATATCCGAGAGCTAGTCAGACTGCATGGAGTTCCCTTGTCTATCATTTTGGATAGGGGTACTCAGTTTACTTCGTAATTTTGGAAAGCTTTTCAGAAGGGTCTTGGTACCCAAGTGCTTTTGAGTTCTGCTTTTCATCCACAGACCGATGGTCAGGCTGAGCGGACCATCCAGAGCTTAGAGGATATATTGAGAGCTTGTGCACTTAACTTTAAGGGAAGTTGGGATGATCACTTACCGTTGATAGAGTTTGCTTACATTAACAGTTTCCACTCTAGTGTTGGCATGGCTCCATTTGAAGCCTTATATGGGAGGAAGTGTAGATCACCCATATGTTGGTTCTAGGTGGGTGAAGCGGCTATGAGTGGTCCTGATTCGGTATTTGAGGCTACGGAAAAAGAAAAGTTGATTAGGGAAAGGTTGAAAACTGCGCAGAGTCGTCAGAAGTCATATGCGGATGTTAGAAGAAGAGACCTTGAGCTTGAAGTTAGTGACCTAGTGTATCTGAAAATTTCACCCATGAGGGGGGTGAAGAGATTCGAAAAGAAGGGGAAGCTTAGTCCCCCTTATGTTGGTCCTTACAAAATTCTTAGATGTGTTGGTAAGGTAGCTTATGAAGTTGAGTTGCCTTCCGAGTTGTCCTCTGTTCATCCAATATTCCATGTCTCCATGCTTAGAAAGCATATTAGTGATGCTGTGGTAGTGGATTCCTCTGTGAGTGCTGACATTCAAGAAAATCTTTCTTTTGATGAGATTCGTGTAAAGATTCTTGATTTCAGTGTCCGAAGACTAAGGAACAAAGAAGTTCCCTTGGTCAAGGTGTTGTGGCGAAACCAATCTATTGAGGGTGCAACTTGGGAAGTTGAGGCGGATATGCGATCCAAGTACCTGCACCTATTTTTCGCAAACTCCAATCAAGACGAAGGTACCGTTCTTTCCTAAATCATGCACTTTTGATAAAAGTTGCAGCAGTTCAGCTGTCATTTATTATGTATTCAGCTGAATGTGAGAAACGATGTGGTGATGAGTCTAACGAATAGTTTCAGTTGTATGCTCTATTCCCTATCTAATCTTGTCATGTCTAGCGTCATTCGAGGATGAATGTTTCCAAGGAGGGGAGGATGTAATATCCCAAGAAATTTTTCATTGAAATTTTATGCGTAAACCTATTGGGTTCTATCTTGTAGAATGAATTATAAATTTTTCGTGCGAAATGTCTTATATTATGACCCACCATTGCGTAGAGTATCGAATAAGCTTTCCAAATATATGTGGATCATCCAAAACAGACACCCGAGCGACGAGTTATGAACATTCCGATCGAACTGTGAATAGTAGTGAACAGTAAAACGTGCAGAAAAAAGTATTGAGGCCTGGCGTATTTTTTCTCCAACTTTAAATGATCATAACTCCTTGTACATAATGATCTAGGTGATCTATATATGAACGGAAAGCTCTGCAAGTCCTCTTTCCAATGAAATTAGTTTCATCCAATTTGTCTATCAGAGTAAAAGGTTATGGTCGTTCTACTTCAGCCTATCAAAAGTGAATTTTTGGGTCAACTTCTAATGATCATAACTCCTTGTACACAATGATCTGGCTGAGATACTATATATCAACGGAAATATGTGAGAGTCCTCTTTCTAATGAAATTGGTTTCATCCAATTTGAATATCGGAGTAAAACGTTATGATTGATCTACTTCAGACTATCAAAACAGTCCACCAAAGGACAGATTCGAAATTTTTTTTAATTTTTAGGGGCGTTTTGGTCATTCCCCCTCACCCAAAATCGGTCCAAACCCTATATTTAAGCCTATTAGAAGCATTATATGTTATATTTCATCAAACTCCCTCAAAAAGAAAACCCTAAGCTCCTACATCCAACTTTAAGAACCTCCAAAGTTCACCATTTATTTCTGCAAATTTATTCAAGATTCCAAGTTTCTAGTTCAAGAACTCCAAGAACCATCATTCAAAGGCATGATTAACATCTCAAAAATGAGTATCGATCTAAAGTTCATCGTTCAAGGTATGTGGGGTTTTTCAACAAGAACTCTCTTTCGTTCTTGCGCCCAAAAGTAATTTTCTTTACAAAGGCATGATTTTTATTTGATTTTCATGAATTTGAAGCATGAACCCATGTCTTATGATGATGATTATGAAATCTTGATGTTTATGATTTTGAAAGATGAATTTACATGTGTGGTGATATAAAGCATGAATCTTGAACATTATTTATCATGATTTTGATTTTTGGGTCATGAATCCTCATTGGAAATTGTATTTTTTTTTAGAAAGTGTGTGTTATAAGCATGTTGATGTTGAATATTTGAGATATTTTCAATGATTTGACCTTTTGGTCTTAATGGAGTTATTTTGAATTCGAGTGTGAAAGAAATCCACAACGTGGTTGATTTTGATAGATGGGAAGCATGATGGCTCCCGATGTATATTTATATATTATTGAAATTGTTTTGTTGTGGATTGATCTGAGCTAAGTCTGGGAGAAATCTTTAGCACCGAGTGGGAGGTATAAAGCGACCGTACTTCCCTAGAACTACGTGCCCCCGTAGGAGTAAACCTGAGGCTGATTTATATAGTGATCATTAGTTTGTGTGGATTTGATATTGATAGTCCTACTCTGATGGAAAGGATAGGACAGGTCTCCCCAAAGTGGGTTGTACATTGGACTCCATGTAGCTCACATAGTTCATGTCAGTTATAGGATCTCCCAGTGTGTGTGTGTGTTCCTTGTTTCTATGGTGAATGGTGAAGTGATTTGAAAGTGGAATTGTGAAAGTTATTCTTTCGAAAGATA
>NW_025860723.1:0-2566 GCF_002878395.1 Capsicum annuum
TCCTCACAAATGCCGCTTGAATTACCAAAATAAAGAAGTGCATCTCCTTACCAATGCCACTTGAATTACCCAAACAAGGAATTATGTCTCCTCACAAATGTCGCTTAAATAACCCAAACAAGGAAGTGCGTCTCCTCACAAATGTCACTTGAATTGCCCAAATAAGGAAGTGCGTCTCCTCAAAAAATGCTGCTTCAATTACCCAAATAGGGAAGTGCATCTCCTTATAAATGTCACTTGAATTAACTAAACAAGGAAGTGGGTCTCCTTGTGATACCGCTTGAATTACCAAACAAGGAAGTATATCTCTTTAACAATGCCGCTTGAATTACCAAAACAAAGAAGTGCATCTCCTTACCAATGCCGCTTAAATTACCTAAACAAGGAAGTGTGTCTCCTCACCAATGTTGCTTGAATTACCCAAATAAGGAAGTGCGTCTCCTCACAAAATGCTGCTTGAATTGCCCAAATAGGGAAGTGCGTCTCCTTACAAATGTCACTTGAATTACCTAAATAAGGAAGTGCGTCTCATTTAGAAGTGCGTATCCTTATGATACTTCTTGAATTACCAAACAAGGAAGTACATCTCCTTACCAATGCTGCTTGAATTACCAAAACAAGGAAGTATGTCTCCTAACAAATATCTCTTGAACTACCCGAACAAGGAAATACGTCTCCTTACCAATGCCGCTTAAATTAAACAAACAAGGAAGTGCGTCTCCTCATTAATGCCATTTGAATTAAACAAACAAGGAAGTGTTTCTCCTCACCAATGTCGCTAGAATTACCTAAACAAGGAAGTGAGTTTTGTTACAAATATTTCTTGAATTACCAAAACAAGGAAGTGCATCTCCTTACAAATGCCGGTTAAATTACCCAAATATGAAAGTGCGTCTCCTTACAAATGCCACTTGAATTACCCAAATAAGAAAGTGTGTCTCCTTACAAATGTCACTTGAATTACCCAAACAAGGAAGTGCATCTCCTTAAAAATGTCACTTTAATTATTCAAACAAGGAAGTGAGTCTCCTAGAGATATTGGATGATGAGTTTTACCATGGTTTTAATTACAAAACCTATGCAACAATATTGTCTCCTGGATTTGTGGAGGTGAGGCATTGCAACTTTTGATGTTTAGGCTTGGAAATCCTTGATTAAAAGGTAACATGTGTTCCTGTTTCATACAAAGAAAACTTTTTAGTTTAAAAATATGGTTGCTGGTTGGTGACTTTGGCTTTCGTGGAAATCGCTCTTGCCCCTATCACATTTAATATTGCTTTCAACCATTAGCATGTGTCACTGACTTGTTGCATCATTGACCCAAACTTAGATTATTAAGAGTAACTCTGAAACAGATACTGTATATCTGCTTTGTCATGCTTCTCAGATAAACCCTTTGAACCTTGGTATTTCCATGAGTCCCAGACTTTTTGGTTGACAAAACTTTTTGCATGCCTTATTTCGGCTCACAATCATGTCTCTTTCATTTGTTGGTCTTTTGTCTTGCTTTGCGCAATTAAAGAAGCTGATAGCCAATTTTGAAATCTTTTCTGACTTGTTTTGACACAGACTTGACTCAAAGACGAGAAAAAATGACAATGATTTTTTTTGGACAACTGAATAAAGAAATAAAATAAAAATAAAGAGAAGAAAGAAAAGACAATGAATTTCCCCATTTGAAACAAAGAAATGAAAAATTTATATAAAAATGACAGTCAACTCTAATGATTATGCCATGCATTTTGAATTAATCTTCCTGATCTTTCCATCCACACTTCCACCAATTGTTGTTGAGTTAATGGCTTTGAAAATGAGTTGCTTCATTAGGTCAATTGCATTTAATACCTCATTCGACTAGTGACACCTTGAAGGATTTTTGCCAACAAGCCTCTCTCATTTTTTTTCTCAGTTCACCATTGCCTTATGGTGTCTGTGAGGGTTTTTCAGCATTGAGACTCTCTTATTTTCATTTCTCTCAACTCACACTCGTCTTATGGTTCCTATTAGGGTTTTCACCAATAAGACTATCTCATTTTTATTTCTCTCAACTTACCATCGTCTTACGATTCCCGTGAAGGTTTTCCCCAATAAGACTCTCTCATTTTTTATTTCTCTCCCGATTCTTATTGCTAAGGAAGACAAGTAGTTCCCAAAATATGTCATCACATTCATTGCATGCTTAGTCTTAACATTCTTAAAGATTGATCTGAAGGTGTTTTTTTGTTGTAACTTGGCTTTTAAATAGGTTAGAAAGAAAGGATGTCATGTGGCCCAAATGACACTTTAAGTGAGGTAGGACTTACAACTTTTGGAATCGACTCAAACAATGAGGATTAAATCATGCCCCAGTTTCTTTTGGTTGGTTGACTCTAAATTATTTATTTGGTTGGACCGAGCCCCAAGTAGGGCAGCCTACGTATCTCACCCTTGAAAGAGGAGAATCAGGTCATGCGTAGTTCTGGTAGCTTATTCTTTCACTTGATTCGAAATTTTTTCTTTTGTTGACTCTTTCTCTTTGGGACTTTTTTGACTTTATTTTTTTGGACACTCTTCTTTTTTTTTTTTT
>NW_025860724.1:0-3832 GCF_002878395.1 Capsicum annuum
TGGACTTCATGAATGGACAATGGCTTTTCTTGGTTTCGGGTGTTGATTGATGTTGAGTGCACTCAAATTCCATTTTGGCAGCACGAAGTTGAGTTCTTGGAGATTGGAACTACTGCTATGGAGGCTGCTGTTTAACCTAAGATGGAGACCTAGACACAACAATCATGTTTTGGGCCTGGCCCTGAATTCTTGATTTCACTTATAATGTTTGATGCTGGCCCTTTGCAACTAACTATTTATAATCTAGGTAAGTCACTCCCATTTCGCGCGGTTTTGAAGATTCAATTCACAACGTATAAATACTTATTATTAAAGATTTTAAGTTCCGCAGAGATCAAAAAAATTGCCGAGTTGGAGACAGTGACAACATCTTCACTTTTAAGCCGAATGTATTTATCCTGGTATCCAAAAAAATGCCGAGTTCATTATGCTGTGTGCAAATTTACTGTAATTTGAAGTAGTTTTTGAATTCACAACTTATTTTAAGTGCATTGACGAGGAGCCTTGGGTGGCCGGGTGATCTATCTTGTAAATTTAAAAACCGATAACCAATAAGTCAATCCATTAAGCATAATTATCCACCCATTCCAACCGATAAGCAACCCCAAACTATGGTGATCTAAATTCATAAAGCCAAAATTGTGAATATGTCTACATTAGGTGGGCGAATTGAAGTCCATAAAAGTAAATTTAACTGATGAACTAAATATCAAGCTCCATCAAATATGATGAGTGTGTATTCGTCCCTCGCATAAAGAACGAAAAACGTGCTCTAATTTTTTTTAATTGAGCGACTTCCCACATCAGTGGCGGAGCCACATTGAATTCAGGGGTTCATCCGAACCCCCTTCATCAGAAAATTATAGTACTATTTTTACATGGTCAAAAATATTTTTATGTATATATAGTAGATGTTAAACCCCTTCCTAGCCCGTATATTTACTAACCCCCTTAATGAAAATTCTGGCTCCGCCACTGTCCCACATAATTCAGTTACTTTAATAGGATAAAAGCAATTGTAATTCCTAATGAACATACATTCATGAAGATGAAATTGGAGAAACAAATTTAAACATGTAGGATTACACTTCTTTCTATAAACTTAATATATATTAATCGTCTATATTTAGGAAATGATCTCATATAGCCACTATAAATTGAATAAAAGAAAACTATCTTGAGAATTCCTCGTTCCCTTTCGTGTGAATTCCCCAGCGGCGAATTTCAAATTTGTGGGGCCCTATCAATTCCATCTCTCGAGCCCCGAAGAAAACCCCCTAGCATTCGGACTCCATATATCTTTTGACACTATATATGTTGGCACCTGATATCTATGAGGGTTCACCCACCTCGGTTACAGCATTCCTTTCTATTGCGCCTCCCCCAGAAAACCCTCTATCCCCAAGCCCCTTTACTAGGTTGGGCAAGCTTTGGTGCCCCTACTCCCAAGAAGTTGCTGGTTGGGATGGTGGAACTATCGCTCAAGAAGTAAGAAGCTGATCCTTGTTTGGTCATAAGGATAATAGTTTAGGTTAGGGGTGGCCGGACCCGGGGTTGCCCGCGATTGGTAATGTCACAACTAGAAGAGGAGTAGGGGAGACAAGGTACTGTAAAAATGGAAATCTCTTGTAAAAATTATCATAAGATAAAAGGTTGTCCATTAACACAATTATCAGTATTAATGTAGGACAAATCTGTCAATGATTCCACCGTATCTTTGCTTAATTAGCTTCTTTTCTCATTTAACTCTCTTTGATGTGTCTGCTCCTTCTTCATCACGGTCTTCTCTGAGTAATTACTTATTTGGTCCCTACAACGAAAATCAATAGATAACGAAAAAAAATCCCAAAAAACATAAAATTTTGGTCGAGGGAAGCTAGCCGACACAAACACTAGGTGATTTCTTCATGTCTGACTAAGGGTTGATAGACAGAGTTACTCGATACATGTGCTAGTGAGAGATAGCCAATACCCCTCGTAATTAGTCGAGGTGCTCACACATTGACGTGGACACCACGATTATCTGAAACAAAAATTGTGGGATTGGACATACTCGGGGCCTTTGAAATTCCAAGCATCCCAACCTCTAGGAACAACGATGTTGGAGAAAGAGGTCTTATAAAATAGGACTTTAGCATAACCCCTCCATGCCCTTCATCATTTGGATTTGATCTTCCTTGTGCTGCTATAGATGAATCCTGCAAAACTTTGTGATATTGATCCAGCATTCACCAATATTGTACAATCCTATTAAAACAACATATAGTAAAATACATGTCATGTAAATAAATCAGAGACGTATGATGTGAAAATCATATGTACGATTCTGTAAAATTAATCATCTTCTCTGACATCAATTTCGCTACTATCATTCAAAAAAAATTAAACTTTGTCTGCCATATTCCTGGATCAGATTTGATTTGAATTTACCACTTTATACTCGATATTGACCATAAAATACAAGAACATTATGTGTAGTCGTAGTAATAGGGGAAGATTTAAGAATTTACCCGGTATGAATGCGATGGACCCTAACTAATTTAAATCTCATTAACTAGCTATAGAGTTGTCTTTGATATTTTATCAGCCATTTATTTGTGAGTTGGGCATCATTCACTATCTCGAACATGAAAATCTTAAAGAGTTTTTTGTCTTTCTACTCATCTTTATTAGGACGTGCTCTACGTGAGATGTTTCGACACGACTTTGAATTTTACCAAACAAATTTAATGTGGTTTAGTCAATTTGTCCTACTCCACAACCAAAAGGAGCGGAAGTAATTACTGCAGCCTGCTCCATAACCTTTATAGTTATTGCAGTTTCCTATTACTAACAATGTTAACTTACCACTCAACATTGGACAGTCTGGCGCAAATCAAATTTAGTAAGGTATCGAATACCTAATAGAAAAAAAAAACATTAACCTGCATATAGTACTATATTAGACCTTAACTCCATTAACATTGTACCTGTTTCCTCATTAAGTTTCAATTTAAAGAGCATTATTAATGGAGGCCTTATATCAAAGGATAATCCTACCAAAGGTTATGCCTAGTGTTATTGGCGCATTTACCTGCCATGATTTCCATGTCCCTCACTCTCCTTAGTCAAATTCTGTCTAGAGGCAGAATGTGAATGTCTCCTTAAAACGATGCTCAAATTCTGTCCGTGTCATTGACTTTTGAGAGTTGAGAAACCAAACACTCCCACCAATGGAAAACTCCTAGTTAGATTAGGTGGAAATAAATAACCACGCGGAGTGCCGCTTGACACTTAACATCAAGCAATAATCCTATCAAGGGCAACACCTAGTGTTAATGGCACATTTACCTGTCATGATTTCCATATCCCTGGCGCATTTGGTTCTAACTCTGTCTAGGAGGCACAAAGTCCCTTCAAAACACTGCTTTAAAAGAGGTAAAATGTTCATGCCATTTACTTTGAATGTTAAAGACACCAAACACTACAACATGAGGGTGATCGTTAACATGACTCTAAAGAAAGCCTTTGCATAAATTGTGGTGTATCGAATTCAGTGTATCATCTTGTGGTGTCAAACAAGCGGCCTGAACTAATACATTAATTTTCTAACTGTGCTGCAAATGTAAAAATAGGACAAACAGCTCTAAACCTAGAAGCCTTATACAACATCACCATATATATCGTACCTGATGTTCTCTGCATGCTCCGATCATAGTTTTGGTAGAATCTTGATGGGCTGACAACAAGGGGTGGATGAACTACTATACTTGGCTTTTGATGATGTCTTGGCCACGCACTCATTCCCTTCAAAGTACTATTACTAAGGAAATAGTTAGGACTCACTTGGCTC
>NW_025860725.1:0-1214 GCF_002878395.1 Capsicum annuum
AAGAAGATAACACTACCAATAAAATAAAACACAAAAAGGACTCTTAGATCTAAGTTTACAAGACACAAATCTCGGCCAAGACACAACAAGACACAATTTCGGCCAAGATAACAAAATGGACAAATTTGCTTTTTTTTTATTAGAATTTTCAGTTTTTAACACTTTTTTTTTTGAATTTTCAAGCAAGCAAGCCCAAGATTGATCTTGTGGGAACAAAATCAAGCCATGCTTTGATACCAAATGATACAAACCAGCAATTGAATGCACCAAAAATGTCCAAAATAGTCCACAAATTCAACAACAAAACCGAGAGCCCAACACTACAATTCTCGGCCAACAATAACAACACAAGGACGAGAAGATATTAAAGTGTTTTGGACACCAAAACAACCACCACAAACTATGTTAACAAACACAATATGACTAACAACAAGATGGACAACACAACAACAACTCACGAGTTGGATTCAAGAACACAACACATACACGAATACAAGAATTAAAAGATAGATAGTGAGACCAAGATTATTACAAGATTAAGAACCAAGTGTATTTCAAAAGTAGCCCCTAATGAATGTAATAATCAAAACCACACTCTTACGGTGATCTCCAAGGTAATCAACTCACCTCAAGATCCACCATTTCCAATCAAAGGTCAATACTAGTTTTTTCAAGCCCTAATCTACAATGGCTATTTTAAGCCCTAACTAAGACTACACTAAGGTGGTCTACTCTCAAGAGAGAGGATTTTAAATGTTTCATACATTCATCATTCATAAACTAAAGAGAGAAGACCTAAAAGAGACTATATATGGCCTTATTACATAATGAGTGACAAAATGACTTTATTGCCCTTAATAAAGGAGGGGAGGCCATGGAGTATCTAATGGACAAGGCTAAGTTACCAAAATGCCCTTAAGGCTAAGTGACCAAAAATACCCTTAACAAAGGGAACCAAAACCGTGAACCCTCAAATATGGTCCAAACCCGTGAGTCCTCAAGACTTCAATGCTCCAAGCAATCTTCCACTCATGACCTTGATGTATGGTATGCTCTATGGTAGGCTTAAAACGGGTCCTCCAACCATGTTCTTGTATCCTCGAGGTGACCAAGTCTTGAGACTCTATGTGTTGGCCTCCAAAGATGTCATCAAATAGATTAGATGGCCATTTGTCCCGCATCAAGATAATGGATACTTGATATATGTGTGGGAG
>NW_025860726.1:0-2131 GCF_002878395.1 Capsicum annuum
CCCAACCCGGACTGGAACCGGCCCACAATTCGGTTAAAATAAACGGGCTGATTCCGATTTGGCCCGGCCCGGCCCACTTGACACCTTTAGCCCCAAGCCAAGGATCCTATAAACTCAGCATTGATGCCAGCGTCAAATCCCAACCGGGACTAGGTAGAATAGGAGGAGTTTTTAGGGATTACAAAGGTGATTGGATTCTTGGATATGCTAAAACATGCCTCATGTTAGTGCACAACAAGCCGAGCTTCTTTCCATCCTTGAAGACCTTAGAGTAGCCTATGATAGACAACTGACATCCTTTGAGCTTAACTCTGACTCATCCACTGCCATCAATATGCTATCCTCTAACTAGGTAGTTGCTTACCTCAAATGGGTTCGCCCCAAGCCAAGGATCCTATAAACTCAACACTGATGCCAGCGTCAAATCCCAACCTGGACTAGGTAGAATAGGAGGAGTTTTTAGGGATTACAATGGTGATTGAATTCTTAGATATGTTAAAACATGCGTCATGTTAGTGCACAACAAGCCGAGCTTCTTTCCATCCTTGAACTTGTCGAGATTTTTTATACGCCTCATATTTAAAACATATATATTTTTCAAGGTTACTGAGGTCACATGACCCTCCTATTCAAAGGGTAGGTCCGCCGACAAGATCGCTCGGATAAAATATATTATTCAATTATATGGACAATTTTTTGAGAAAAATAAGCCACAAGGGCCTGGCAAGTTTATTAAAAAAAAGGAGATAAGTGGGTCCCACAAACTTGTCCCTAAAAAAAACTAAGTTTCTTGAACAACTACGTTAGTTGTCTGAATAACTTCGCGCAGTTGTTGAACAACTTCTCTCAGTTGTCGAACAACTACGCCTAGTTGTTCAACAACAACTAGGTGCAGTTGTAGGACAACTGTACCTAGTTGTTGAACAATTTGCGCAGTTGTTGAACAACTTTGGTAGTTGCTGAATAACTTTGCAAAATTGTCGAACAACTACCAAAGTTGTTCTACAACTGGGACAAGTTGTTCGAACGAAAAAACTTTAAAAAAAAAAAACTCAAAAAAAAATTATTCCTCCCACCTAATTTTAAAAACTTGGAGGACTCCTACTTAATTGGACAACTTATTTATCCTTTTTAATCCAAAGTCCCCAATTTTTTTGTAGAAAAAACTAATCATGCATTGATCATTGTATGATAGTTGTCGATTAAGCAGACCCATGCTAATAGATGAGGTTCGGATATGAGAATAAAGAAGGTATTTCACTCTTAAAATTAAATATTTTGACATAAATATAAATTAGTCGACTCCAAAGTTAATAGTTTGTCAAAATAAAAATGTACGTATCCAAAAATTTATATCAGATCAATAAATATTTTAGAACTTTGAACTAAATAAATCAAACTTTATATTAATAAATAACATTTTAACAACAACATCCAAGTTAATGCATTGTAAGTAAATAACTAACATCAAGAATTAATATGCATTGCAAGCAAATGGCTAACATCAAGAATTAATTCTTACTTTTATTAATAATCGTATTAATATGTAAAGTTAAAGATTAAGTGTCTTTTAAAAATAAAAATATTACATCGAAATAATTACTATGCTACAATAAATAAGACAACTCTAAATTATTACTCTATATTTATTTATGTCACTAATTTTATTGAGAATTTCCTAATTTGAAACTTAAAAGGGATTAAGCGGCCCAAACCCTTATCAGAATGGCAAGACCGGCCACATCAGCGCCAGTGGGAGGCGGAGAAGCAACAACAGTGCCGGATCAGCAACAACAGCAGCAGCGATAGCGGGAGCCGGATCAGCAACGACGACTGTCACACCCCTTTTTCATACTCCAAAAGATTAGATTTTAAGTTTGAAAGAGTTTTATTATTAAGTGACAAAAAAAATGAAAATTTTGTTCCGAAAAGAATTTTTACAATTAAATTCAGAGTCGCCACTTGGCATAATCCGGTGTGCCAAGTCACCTTCAAAAAATCCTTTTCAAAACAGTTTTGACTCTAGAAACTAATCCGCAAACAGAGATTTCGGCTAAGGAATTCTGTTAACCGAGGGAAAGGTGTTAGGCACCCCTCGATCCCGTGGTTCGACCATGGTCGCTTGGTGGAG
>NW_025860727.1:0-1539 GCF_002878395.1 Capsicum annuum
TTAATTTAATAAAATAAATTTCTAATGAATATTTTCTTAGAATTTATGTTGGGTCAACATGTATCAAGTTAAAAAGAAATAAAGAAAAATATATAGTAAAATTTTATTATTGTGAAAGCTAAATATAGTGCACTATCCAATAATTTTTAATAATATCATATTTTGCATATGCAAATATAGCATCCCGTATTTAATTAATATACTATTTCGGTGATTTATCGATGATTACTTTTGGATATGATAAAATTATATTAATTTTTATAGGAATAACATAATTAATCGCTCTTAATCAATTATTATGAGTCATCTAGGTATTAAGAAAATAAATAATATTTAATGAAAAATAAAATAGACATAAAATACGAAATTACCTCTTAATGTTTTAAATCAAATTTTCGTCTTTCGAACGATGGTTTTACTATATCACTCCTTATTATAAGTCATTTATGTATTAGAAAAATAAGACTAATAAAATGATATGTCAACATAAAATATTTGATTGACTATCAAAATTATATTAGTGCCACATAAATTGGGACGGGACAGAAGAAGAAATAAAGCAATATATATTATATATTTCAAAAAAATTACATGAAAAATACTAGAAATCACAATAATTAACAACTTAAAAAATTTAAAACATATAAAATATTTGGTCGACTCTTGAAATTATATTAGTGTCACTGAAATTAGAATAGAAAAAAGTATTATAAATCACAATAATTAAAGACTTAATTTATTTTTATAATATAATTGATTATCAATGCCACAATAATTTGTAAAATAAAAGTAACGTATATTAATTTGAAAATTTTATAAAAAATATTATAAATTAAAATAGTTAATAGCTTAAATTATCTAAATACGTATTAAAATAACATATGTTGAACTCATGCTAGATTCCGGATGAATCCTAGAAAACATATGCAATCCTTTTATTAAAAAAATTTATTTAAATATATAAAGATTGAAAAGACAAATAAATATCTTAATGTTGGGTCCGTGCTGACACAGGTCATGCTCCTCTAGTATGTACAATAAATGCTCCATTAATTGTGGCTTAATTTTCCTATACATCTCTTTCTTTGATGAGCAAAAAAATTTTTAATTCATTTAAATTTTCATTTATGTATAGTTTTATTGATTAAACGAGACACCCGTTCAACGCACGTATACTTAACTAGTATAATTAATCTAATTGGTTAGAAATATAATCATATAATGTATTTAAATGGATTTGCGTGGTAATCAAGATACCATATATGGTCACTTTTTCTTTATCTTTATCCATATATATTTGGTAAGCTATTTCACGTTTATTTTGGTAACAGCTAGGAATCCAAGTGCAAGTCCTAATCTACACAAAAAGGGAAAACACTTTTTTTTCTCTATATATACTTATGAGTCCAGTTGCAAACTTCAATATTTACGCTTCGATTAGTTTCATCAAATAATGGAGTCATCCACATTTGCCAGTCAAATTCATGTGTTCCCCCAATTTCGTAATGCTAGAAGTACTCTTCCTTGTGCAGTCAATAT
>NW_025860728.1:0-2956 GCF_002878395.1 Capsicum annuum
GAAAAAAAATCAAAATATATACATTGACTAAAACGTACACTCCGGACCCATTAAAAACACTACAACACTAATTTGAGGTCGATCAAAGGTTGACTATTATCGGGTTTAACTTTATTAAAATTCCCGAACCCAATTAATAACTTAAATCGTCTCCAAGCACCTCGAGAATCAACACTACCCACTCCTGTAAGTCTTAAATTCATGTCTACAAATTATGAGAAGGATTAAAATAGGGTAAATTCACAAAACGAGGGTCGTTACATAAATAATATCTTGCATTTATTGTTTCTCGCAGTGAACATGAAGACGTATGAAACAATAATTAAAATTAAACGAATAAGTTACTCTTGTAAGTGGTGTGTAAAAAATAAGCATAATAAGTAAATAGACAAAATGGAGTAATCTATCAATGTAGTTTGATTATCATTTAATATCCTTATAGATCCTTATTAAGTTAATTTATATAATAAATATCAAAATAAATCTATTTCTAGCTATAACTAAGAAAAAAATCCTTGCAAAATTTATAAAAATATCATTATTCTTTTTCTATTTATGATCTTAATCGAAGCGTAATTATTAAATATTTTATATCATGTCATTATATGAATTCGAATTACTTGTAACTTTTTGATATATTCTAATTCTTTGGTAATATCTTCTTCCTCATGAATAATATCTTTTATTTAAAACTATTCAGTTATGTGATTAACAACTCTAATAAATTATGAAAATTTATCAACAAGACTTGTTTAACAAACCATTAGATATACTGATTGTAAAATAAGAAGATATATGATATAAATTATATTTTAAAATTAAAATTATTATTTTTCTACTTTGGGTTTGGACCTGAACTTAGCACCGACCTCGTAAAACTGGTAAAATAAAAGAAAAAAACAAAAGACGGGAATATGAAAAGGAATGTAGATTGAAGAAGATAAGTGTAGAATGGAGAAGGTAATGGTGGAAGTTGGGTTTGGGATTGCCTTTTTTTTTTTTTTTTTAATTTCAAAAAAAAAGAAATTATTTTTTCATGAATAAAAAGTTGCCAAGTGTTACTATAAGAAAAAATTGTAGATTTTTTTTTTTAAGAAAAAAATTTGTTGTTTTAATTACGCACCTATCAAAGGTGAGATATTTTTGTCACGTCAGCATTTTATGTTAAATATGTGTTGTATTAAATAGCTTAGGTATTCAATAGATACTAACCCTAGTTGAGATGTCTAAGTAAATTATTCCAACAACTTTAAAGATCCTTGATGATTTAAGCCTTTATAAATTATCATCATTTTATAACATTTGCAAGACATCAAGGGATTGAGAGAACTTATATAACTAATTTTATTACTTTAAAATGCAAGGGATTGTGAAAACTTGTGAAACTAACTTTTTCTTAACATTACCAAAAAAAAAAAAAAAAAAAGCCCCAAAATCGCAGGCTAAATATTTTTTTATTTTATATTTTTTAAAAACAAAGACCAATCTCTAGAAGTTTATTTTTTATTAAAAGGAAACAACCATCTAACTTAAGTTGCTATATTTTGGATGTCAACTAATATCAAAGTTGAGAAAGTGAGGTTCTCTTAGGCACTCACACATAACTTCCATAAAATTTGTCAAAATTTATGGCCCATTTGTACAGCTATCTGTCTGCATAAATTATTTTTTATATGAAATCTTTTATCACTTTTGCTAAGATTGTTGCATTTTCCAAAAACAATATTAGTATATGTAGTGGCTTTTCTTTATTTTTTTCCAACTCGAACTGCAATTTATCTTGAAAAGGAACTTTTGTTAGTTAATTTGTCGCTCGTCTTGTCATAGCTGCTAGTCCATTTGATTATTTGGCTGATTATCAGATTTTGGACTTGTTTAAAGGTCGAAAGGATTCACAATACTGTTAATCGAGAACTCGCAAGTATTTTCGAGAATGTGTATTATCGACTCACTAATAATAAATATTTTTTAAAGATAAATATTTATTCATCAGTATTAACCACCATTCATAATCCACCAAAATATGGCACCGCTATTAATGTTTATCAATGTGCAAAGGGCAAATCACATAAATATATAATTTAAGAGTAAATATTACAAAATATACCACTAGTTTCATTTTTTTCAAAATATACCACTAGAAAACTAACAAAACTTATCAAATAATATAAAAAGAAGAAAAAAAATAGTTAAAAGTATCTTTCCTATAATTTCTTCTAATATATTTTTCAATTTCATACCCACCTCCATAGCAAAATTGTTTTGGGAAAAGTTTTAAAATCATTACTATAAAATTAGGATGCAAGAAAACATATGAAATTTGAACTGTTACTTTTCATTCAACAATTTCTTCTTCCTATTCTTTCCCTTCTATTTTATATTGGATTTATTTTTGTTTTTATCTTTTCTATTTTTTCTTCTTCTTATTAATTATGTACCTCATTTTTATTTTTTTTATTTTCTTTGTGTGTTCTTAATTATCACAAGAAGAATATATAGTTACCCATATGTAAAGATTGGATTTTTAGGATTTCTTTTGAAGAGAGATGTGGAAAAAATATATAGTTATCCATCTTTACATCAATTTCTATATATTTCAGATACCATAAAATTATTAATACACCTATTTCTATACATTTTAGACACCATAAAATTATTGATAAACCAATTTCTATATATTTCAAACACTATAAAATTATTATTATTGATAACCAATTTTTATGTATTTCAGACACCATAAAATTATTATTATTGATATATCAATTTCTAACTATTTCACACACCATAAAATTATTGATACACTAATCTCTATATAATTCAAACAACATAAAATTATCCATACATCAATTTCTAAGTATTTCAAGACACTATAAATTATTGATACACATACACCAACTTTTATACAATTCATGCACCATAAAATTATAGATTCACCAATTTCTATACAATTCATGCA
>NW_025860729.1:0-1417 GCF_002878395.1 Capsicum annuum
GGGTCCTAAACATAAAGTAAAATCCCATTTTTCAGGATGTTCCTGAATAGAAAGTAAAATCCCATTTTTCAAGAGGGTCTTGAACATAAAGTAAAATGCCATTTTTTTGGAGGGTCCTGAACAAAAACTAAAATCACATTCTCCAAGAGGGCCCTAAACAGTAAGTAAAATCCCATTTCTCAGAAGGGTCCTGAACAGAAAGTAAAATCTCAATTTTAGAAGGGTCCTGAACATAAAGTAAAATCCCATTTTTTAGGAGGGTCTGGAACATAAAGTAAAATCCCATTTTCCAGGAGAGTCCTGAACATAAAGTAAAATCCCATTTTTCTGGAGGGTCCTGAACATAAACTAAAATCCCATTTTTTAAGAGGGTCCTGAACAGAAAGTAGAATCCCATTTTTTAGGAGGGTCATGAACAGAAAGTACAATCCCCGTTTTCAGGAGAGTCCTGAACATAAAGTAGAATCCCAGTTTCAGGAGGGTCCTGAACATAAAGTAAAATCCCATATTTCAGGAGGGTCCTGAACAGAAAGTAAAATCCCATTTTTCAGGAGCGTCCTGAACGAAAGTTAAATACCATTTTTCAGGAGGGTCCCGAACCTAAAGTAAAATCCTATTTTTCAGGAGGGTCCTGAACATAAAGTAAAATCCCATATTTTAGGAGGGTCCTGAACATAAAGTAAAATTCCATTTTTCAGGAGGGTCCTGAACATAAAGTAAAATACCATTTTTCAGGAGGGACCTGAACATAAATTAAAATCCCATTTTTCAGGAGTGTTCTGAACAGAAAGTAAAATCCCATTTTAAAAGTGGGTCCTCAACAAAAAGTAAAATCCCATTTTTCAGGAGGGCCCTGAACATAAAGTAGAATTTCATTTTTCAGGAAGGTCCTGAACAGAAAGTAAAATCCCATTTTTAGGAGGGTCCTGAACAAAAGTAAATTTCCATTTTTCAAGAGCGTCCTGAACAGAAACTAAAATCCCATTTTCCAGGAGTGTCCTAAACAGAAAGTAAACTCCCATTTTTCTGGAGGGTCCTGAATAGAAATTAAAATCCAATTTTTCAGTAAGGTCCTGAACATAAAGTAAAATCCCATTTTTCAGGAGGGTCCTGAACATAAAGTAAAATCCCTTTTTTCAGGAGGCTCCTTAATAAAAAGTAAAATCTGTTTTTTCAAGAGGGTATAGAATATAAAGTAAAATCCCATTTTTCAGGAGGGTCCTGAACAAAAAGTAAAATCCTAATTTTTAGGAGGGCCTGAACATAAAGTAAGATCCTATTTTTCAGGAGGGTCTTGAACATAAAGTAAAATACCATTTTTCAGGAGGGTCCTGAATAAAAAGTAAAATCCAATTTTTCAGGAGGGTGCAGAACAGAAAGTAAAATCCCATTTTTCAGAAGGGTCCTGAACAGAAAT
>NW_025860729.1:1517-2390 GCF_002878395.1 Capsicum annuum
GTCCTGAACATAAAGTAAAATCCCATATTTTAGGAGGGTCCTGAATAGAAACTAAAATCGCATTTTCCAGGAGGGTCCTGAACAGAAACTAAAATCCCATTTTCAGGAGGGTCCTAAACATAATGTAAAATCCCATTTTTCAGGAGGGTCCTGAACATAAACTAAAATCTCATTTTCCAGGAGGGTCCTGAACATAAAGTAAAATCCCATTTTTTAGGAGAGTCTTGAACAGAAAGTAAAATCCCATTTTTCGGGAGGGTCATAAATAGAAAGTAAAATCCCATTTTTTAGGAGGGTCCTGAACATAAAGAAAAATCCCATTTTTCAGGAGGGTCCTGAACATAAAGTAAAATACCATTTTTCAGGAGGGACCTGAACATAAATTCAAATCCCATTTTTCAGGAGTGTTCTGAATAGAAACTAAAATCCGATTTTAAAAGAGGGTCATGAACATAAAGTAAAATCCCATTTTTCAGGAGGGCCCTGAACATAAAGTAGAATTTCATTTTTCGGGAAGGTCCTGAACAAAAAGTAAAATCCCATTTTTAGGAGGGTCCTGAACTAAAGTAAAATTCCATTTTTCAGGAGCGTCCTGAATAGAAACTAAAATCCCATTTTCCAGGAGTGTCCTCAATAGAAAGTTAACTCCCATTTTTCAGGAGGGTCCTGAATAGAAATAAAAATCCAATTTTTCAGGAAGGTCCTGAACATAAAGTAAAATCCCATTTTTCAGGAGGGTCCTGAACATAAAGTAAAATCCCTTTTTTCAGGAGGGTCCTTAATAGAAAGTAAAATCTTTTTTTTTCGGAGGGTCCAGAATATAAAGTAAAATCCCATTTTTCAAGAGGGTCCTGAACAAAAAGTAAAATCCCA
>NW_025860730.1:0-2090 GCF_002878395.1 Capsicum annuum
AAACCATGACTTGTTCAGAATTATGCCAAGGAAATTCAGAACAGAATAGAATACATGTTTGAAGTCAGAATTTTCAGATGTTGAAACTAGAATAATGCATGATTTAGAATAGGATAAAATTGGACATAAAGAGATGTTAGGTGGTTCCCCAAAGAAGGCATGAGTTCAGACAACTCTTTGTCCGAAATCGTGATTTGTCGATTTGGGTATATTATTACGCTAGCCTAGTGTCGTGTATCATAATCAGAAACTCCAACCCTTGAGGCACACTCAGGTTGGGGGCTTCCCCGCCGAGTCAATGGTGGATTCCATACTGCCCATGGAATATCAGAATTGTAGGGGAATGCCACCAAACTCAGAAGTAATACAAAGATCAGAAATTGCTTTTGACAGAAAGGTTTTTATGTTTTTCCAAGAATGCCCATGTGTTTTAAAAATTATATCTTTCACAATGTTTATGACTAGCTCTCAACTATTTTATTTATATAAAAGCTTTATTTTGGATTGCTATGCGTACCAGTACATCTATATTAATCCCCCCTCCCTCCAAGTTCTGAGGCACAGTCTAGGGGTCCTGATAAGCAGTAGATTTCATCAGACAGGAGTGAAGAGTACCATTTGGTGAGCCTTCTATATTTTAGAAGGCCTAGTTTCTTTCAAACAGTTATTATTTATTATGGTTTTGGTCTACCGGGGGCCTTGTCCTAGTTTTCAGACAGTTGTTATTTGATCATGTAGTAGAGATTTCGCAGACGATTTTCAGATGGTGTTTAGTTGATATTGGATTTTATTCCTCATTGTTAAAATAAATTTAGTTTATGACCATGTTTCCGTAGAAGATTTTATTTTTGCATTTCCTATTTATAAATGAATGGTGTATATGATTACAAGTTAGAAGGGCTCTCAGGCCTTCATGGTTCGGGATGTCCATCACATCCAGGGCCCTGGTTTGGGTCGTGACACTTTCCCTTGTACTCTTCTTGGTTAGGGAATATGCATTTGAGAATAAATTGCCAAACTTCGAATGATAGAGCTCTTACTTTCTTGTTAAAGGCATGAATCATCTTGTGCTGATACAACTGACCGTGACACACAACAACCATTCTCTTTTCATCAATCAACATGAGTTGTTCATAGTGAGTGTGAATCCATTCTTCATTACTTAGTCCAACTTCCTGAATAATCCTTAAGGAAGGTATTTCAACCTCAGCAGGTATCACAACTTTATTCCCATAAACAAGTAGATAAGGAGTTGCCTCGGTGGAGGTTCGAATTGTCGTACGATACCCTAGTAGAGCATAGGGTAACATCTCATGCCATGACCTATTATTTTCGACCATCTTCCTTAAAATCTTGTTGATGTTCTTATTGGTGGTTTCCACAGCTCCATTCATTTTTGGACGATATGCAGTCGAGTTAAGATGAATAATTTTAAACTGATCACAAATCTCATTCATCAAATGACTATTCAAGTTTACCCTATTATTAGTAATGATCGATTCTGGCACCCCAAATTGGCAAATCAAGCTATTCCTGATAAAATCTGTAATCACTTTCTTGATGGCGGCTCTATATGAAGCAACTTTGACCCACTTAGTAAAGTATTCAATAGCAACCAAAATAAATCTATGCCCATTTGATGCCGGTGGCTCTATTGGTCCGATAACATCCATACCTCAAGCTACAAAAGGCCAAGGTGAACTCATCACATAAAGCTCATGTGGAGGCATTCGAATCAAATCTCCGTGTATCTGACATTTTGGTCACTTCTGCACATACTTGCGATAATGATTTTCCGTAGTCATCCAGAAGTGATCGGTTTTTAGGATATTTCTAGTAAGGTCAAATCCATTCATTTGGGGGTCGCAAACTCCAGCGTGTACTTCTTTTATTAATTTATTGGCTTCTGCAGCGTCGACACATCTTAAGAATCCTAAGTCTGGAGTCCTCCTAAAAAGGATTTCCCCACTTGGAAAATAGTTCTTTGCCAAACGTCGGATTGTCTTTTTTTGATTATTGCTGGCCTCTTCAAGATATATTCCGGATTCTAAATACCTTTTAATAACATAGTACTATAATTTTTCGTTAGT
>NW_025860731.1:0-5022 GCF_002878395.1 Capsicum annuum
GAAATCAAGTTAACTTTTTCATATTTAATCTAAAATGTTCTTCACGATAGTTAATTCTCATAGAATTTTAGTACCGCGTGAAGCGCAGTCAAGTACACTAATACCCTATAAACCTATCAAAGTAATCTAATCAGCGATTCAAAGTCATCTCGACTCATATTTGACCATGGTCAATTACTATGCTTGATGAATAATTTCTTAACTTGAGTTTCTGAATTACTCATGTGCCCCCTCGAGACATGTTCAAACTATCCAAATAAACCATAAATTACTTTCAAAACCTATAAGAACTGTCAAACTTCAATTTTTTTAATTCTCTTAATCAATACATATCTTATTACCTAAAAAATCAAATAATTCATCTATGCATGACATAAAATACATTTTAAAGTCCAATCGAAAGGACATTTTAAAAAAAGAATTCTAATACTCAAAAGAACATAACATGTTACATTTCAAAATTTATGAAAATGCACGATGAATTAAAATAAAATAAAATTTGTCCCATGGATTTTGACTGAATTAATCACAATAGAAGTATTAGAATTTTAAGAATATACATGAAGAAGTTACTTAGAAACAAATCTACTTCATAGATTATGAATTTCAAAATATAGCTGTACTTTAAGCATTTTAAGAAAATACATAAATAATTAACTTAGAACCAAATCTGCTTTAGATTATACTTTCCAAAAATGAATTTTAATTACTTAAGAAAGTTCTTGAAGAATTCACTTAATTATATGGTAATAACAGTATTATTAGGCATCTATAAATAAATCTCTAGTTCTCACTCTCAATCATAGTCTCCTCTCCCAAGGAAAGCACTCCCTTTTTATTTAGTGTATGCAAAATATGGCTCGTAGGAAGCTTAAGAACAAAAATTTAAGCAAAGGTGAGAAAAAAAATCTCCTTTTTAAAAAAATGACAAGTTTTTCTAAGAAAGCACAAGAGTTAGCAACTCTGTGTGATGTACAAGTTGGGATAATTATTTTTAGTTCAGAGGAAATGATTTTATGGCCATCTGAACCTCATGTTAAGCAAATTGTCGAGAGGTATTTTAGTTTTCCTGAGCTGGAAAGAATGAATAAACTCGTTAGAAATGTAGAGCATCATGAAAAAATGGTGGAGGACCAAGAAGAAAGCATTAGAAAAATAGAACAAAAGAATGAGGATAAAAAAATGGAATTGTTATTCAATGAAGTTGTTAAGGGAAAAAACATTTATGAACTCGATGTTGGAGAACTTAGAGGCCTGACAAAGCTTTTTGCTCTAAAGAAGGCCCAAGTCGAAGAAAGAAAGAAACAACTCCATGAACATAATCAGTCCATAGAAGGTAGTGACAACAATGCTCAAGAGAAGGATGGTGGACACCCCAAAATTTAGTTCTAATTAAGCATTTATTATTTCTGTTGTCATATTTATTTTTTAAGTAGTATTTTATATTTCATATGTTTATCTATCTACTTTATCATGTTGTTTGTTTCGTTGACATGTTGAAGTTATTTTATTTTGTTAAGATGTTGCCGTTTTTAGTAAATCTTTATTATATATGTATGATTTGACATGTTGTTGAATTTTATTTTTTGTCATATACAGTCTCTCTCTCTTGATTAACTCTAGTTTAATTTTACCTGTATTAGTATCCGTGCAATGCACGGTAGATATTAAATGAAATTTATCATAGAAATTATTATCCTATTGAGTTTATACAATAAAAGATTTATTCAATACCGTTGGCATATTTGAAATTAATAAATCTATGCAATACTAAATTAACTATTAAAATATTAAACTTAATATCATTAATTACATAAAATTTAAATAAATCTTTTTAGAAGTTAGTATCCGTATGCAAATAGTATTATTTTATAATATAAATATTTGAGCATATAAGATAATATTTTGTTCTATATTGGTTTATAATTTGTAAAAAAAAAAAAATCATATAGTTACAAAAGAAAATGTATATTTAATATAATTATTATTAGTTAAGTGACTTACTTTATTTGATTAAAAAAATAAAGAACTAATGAATGATATGCTTTAGAGTTATACATATAAGGTTTCTTTGTAAAATATTAACTTGAAATTTAAATTCTTTTATATTCAATATTTTAATTTGCACCCTCCTATCAAAGGGAAGAAATGAGTTCCTCCTTTTTTGTTGTCTTAGTAGATTTTTCCTTTCAAAATAGATTTTGTTTTCTTTATCATGTTATTAGTCATAGTATATTTTTTTTTATAAATTTAAATTTTTTTCTTTCAAGGAAAATATTTTGAGTAAAGTCTCAATAGTAGTCAATTTTCGCTCTATTATCTTTTTTATTATCATTTTTGCAACATATAACTTATAACATTATCTAAATTTATAACCTATTTGCACGATCACACAGTGTTCGCTTATTTTCTTATGCTAATGGACCAAAAATATTAATGAATTTTATTGCATATTTTTTTCTGAATAAATGGTTTATGTCCTTCATACGTTTGAATATTCACTCTTCAACTTTATTTTAAATCAATCCTATCATGCTTTCTCAATTTACTGAAATTGAATGAAATTATAAATATTAATCATTGTTGGAATTGAATTCCCTCTCATATTAGAATATTCAACTAATATTTAACCCCTCATGTTCACCAACACAGTAAGATAATTAGCTTATTCATCTTTATCTCTTATAGTGTACAAAATAAATCAAAATAGTTATTGCACCAAAAGATCTATAATATTCTAAAATTAGAGTTACGAATGTAAAGATAAATATGATTTAATTCATTGTCTGTTTATATCAATTAGTACAAATAAGAAATTGTATATTAATGTTTATAAATAATAAATGATAAATAATTTTTAATTTCATATTAGTACAATATGCTATGTGAAAGTATAATAATATTTCAGTAAGAATTTAAATATAATAAACTTGAAAAAGTTGATATTCATAAGTATTTGATATGTTGCATTTTGAGCATTGCCCATTGGGCATCAACCACGAGATACTCACCCAAACTTTGATCCTTGAAATATAGCTTTTGAAATTGCAATCCGTGTCGAATAAATTTCATTTCTAAGATCACTTAACTATCATTCCTAATAATCACTAAAATTTGAGTATACTACTAAAATTACACAATTTAATGTACAAATTAATTGTTAATCATAACATATAGAAAATATAGTATAGATAAATCAAGTGTTAATTCTAGCATATAGAAATATAATGACTTAGTAATTTAGGGTCATAATTTTTGTAACCACAAACAACTCATGAGTCTAATAAAAAGGTTAGTGCTATTAATTTTTGAAATCATATTATTATCTCACTAAAATCTAAAGCAACAATACATGCAATGTAAGAAAATTAACTACCTAATATCAATATTAGTTTCTTCATATTTAATATATAACATGTAAAGTTTTATGTTATTGGTAAAATTTTCATTGCACATTTCGATTTTAAGATAAATTTTTATAAATCTTTAAAAACATAAGATATATTAAAAGATTGCTAATTTAAATTTTTAAAGAGTACAAATTATGTTTTTTATAAAATATAAAGTACATCAATAATGGCTCATAAAGTTTTCTCTAAATATATAGAAAATAAAATGAATATGCAACATAACCTGCATATTTAGCTGACTCAATAAATGAAAAAAATCTATTCTAAAATAATATTCAAAGTAAATTGAGATTCTAATTAGAACGTTCACTTGTATCACTTGAACAATTCATCTTCTTTAATATGTGATGATAGAAATTAATTAGCATTTACTGAGTGTAACTTTCTTATATAGTGGTAAATTGCTATGTCATTAGAACTTCTAGATTAATTGACAATTGGTACAATATATATATATAAAATTGTTAATTGATTATTCATTTTCTATTTATATTTTCAATCGACCTTGTGATGCTTCCTTAATTGACTTATATTGAATGAAATCATAAATACTTTTTGTCATATAAATATTATTTTTATGGCAATACTTCAACTACATATATTCTAATTTATTAGTAACTCACACAAATGTAGACACCTAATTTCGTCCCTCCCAATGTCGTTTTTACCCATTTTATTTTTATCCTACCGTGTACCCTCACCCATGATATTATACCCTCACAAAATACAAAAAAATATATAACAAAATCCCTAACAAAACCTATCCTAACTAATTCTATCTTATCCTAACAACCTACCCAATCAAAATAAACCACCTCCCTATCCCTACCTAACCCTACCCCACATCACCCCCCCTTCTTTTTTCTTGTCCAAAAAGAAAAGGACCAGGAAGGGAAAAATACATATATAGACACAGATACACATATACAGAAGGGAGAACATTTTTTTTTTTGGCATTAATAGTAACAAAAAAGAGGCACGATAAAAAACCAAAAAAAGAGCTGCATCAGCTAGCTCTCTCTCGATCTCCTCCTCTCTCCCTCTTCGGCGAGACGCCGCCGTCACTTCAACCACAACGACGACGTTCAGCCCACCATCGCCGTAATCAGCTCCACTCTCTCTCTACTCTCTCTCTAAAAACTGAAAGGAGAAGCGGCGCCGCCTCTCCGTCCGACCAACGACGGCGCAATAACGCCGTCAAACCACTGCCAGCTTCCTCTGTTCTTCCCTCCAGCGCCTCCAGCAGTCGCTGCTCCAGCCGCAGCTTACCCCACCGGCGACACCATCGGCGAACCTAATCGACGAAACCGCCGTCAAACCACCGCCAGCTTCCTCCGTTCTCTCCTCCAGCGCCGCCAGCAGTCGCTGCTCCAGCTGCGGTGCATCGACCAGCCGGCTCCGTCGGCGAAACAGTAAAGCCAGCCACCATCGGCGACGAAACAGGAAAATGGCAAAAACCCGGATCCCTTTTGAGCTTTTCCAGCAACACCTACGCCGGAATCAGTTTTCCCGTCGTCATTTCGGTTGAGTCAGTCTCATAATCGCGGAAATCTCTTGATCTTCCTTTGATTTTATGGACATCTTGGTCGGAAAACGCAAGATTTTGGGGCTT
>NW_025860732.1:0-3610 GCF_002878395.1 Capsicum annuum
CCCGAGTTGGAGAGTCGAGTGAGGTTCCATCGAGGTTCCGGTCCGCGGCTCTGTTATTACATCAAAATAAAAATTACAAGTTAAAACATAAATGAAATTACAAAAATTCTATCTATACAGCTTCTATTGGTTCTTGACTCGACTTTCATCACCCTATTCTTCAGGCGGGCTCCTAACTTGCAATTTCTTTCAACTTGTTGCTTGGCTTTCAATTGCTTTGCTTTGTTGCTTGACTTTTTATTTCTTCACCCTATTCTCCAGGCGGGCTCCTGACTTGCTATTTCATCACTTCGTTGCTTGACTTTCATTTCTTCACTCTATTCTCCAGGCGGGCCTCTGACTTGCTATTTCATCACCCTGTTCTTCAGACGGGCTCCTGAAACCCAAAATTAAAACTAGAACGAAAATTATACCAAACAAGAATTATAATACAGTGGTATTTCATTTTTGAAAGCGTTGTCCCATTTTTCAGGAGGGTCCTGAACAGAAAGTAAGGTCCCATTTTCAGGAGGGTCCTGAACAAAAGTAAAATCTCATTTTTCTTGGGGGTCCTGAACAGCAAGTAAAATCCCATTTTCCAGGAGAGTCCTGAATATAAAGTAAAATCCCATTTTCCAAGAGGGTCCTGAACAGAAAGTAAAATCCCATCTTTCATGGGGGTCCTGAACAGCAAGTAAAATCCCATTTTTCAGGAGGGTCCTGAATAGAAAGTAAAATCCCATTTTTCAGGAGGGTCCTCAACAGAAAGTAAAATCCCATTTTCCAGGAGGGTCCTGAATATAAAGTAAAATCTCATTTTCTAGAAGGGTCATGAACAGAAAGTAAAATCCCATTTTTCATGGGGGTCCTGAACAGCAAGTAAAATCTCATTTTCCAGGAGGGTCCTGAATAGAAAGTAAAATTCCATTTTTCAGGAGGGTCCTGAACAGAAAGTAAAATCCCATTTTTCAGGAGGGTCCTGAACATAAAGTAAAATCCCATTTTTCAGGAGGGTCCTGAATAGAAAGTAAAATTCTCATTTTTCAGGAGGGTCCTGAACATAAAGTGAAATCCCATTTTTCAGGAGGGTCCTAAACTGAAAGTAAATTCTCATTTTTCAGGAGGGTCCTGAACATGAAGTAAAATCTCATTTTCCAGGAGGGTCCTGAACAGAAAGTAAAATCCCACGGATGTGCATTTCCAAGGGTAGCTGAATTAAGTGAAGCGAATTTACCCCTATTTCAACAAAGAAAATTTGTCAGTTAAAAACTTAGTGGTGGCTTGCAGCTCTTGGCTTCTCAGGTATCTGCCCTAACACTCATTCCTTTCATCTTTGTCCCCAATTGCTGACACCTGCCCTGTCTTGCCGCATCATTGACCCAGATCCATATTGAGGAAAGTGAGTTCTGACTCGCACAATGGGCTTCTATTTTACCATGCCTCTGAGGTGCACCTTTTTCCCAAATCTGAATGCTTCCACGAATCCAACAGCCTGTCAGTTGATAGACTTCCTTTGTTTCGTGTTGAATTATGATCATATTTCTTTCCTGTACTGTTCCTTGGCTTTTCCTCGTATAATTGGAAAGACTGGTAGTAAATTTTGAAATCCTTTCTCGCTTGTTTTGACACAGACTTGACTTAAAATGTAAAGAAATGATGGTAACTTTTATTTTGATAAATGACATAAAAAGACAAAAAGCATGAATATGTAAATGAAAGAAAAGGGCAATGTCCCATATTCAAAAAAAAACTTATCTGAATACGACAACCAACTCTAATGAGTATGACATGCATTTTGGATTGAGCTGTCTGATCTTCCTAACCAAAGTCCCCATTTGTTGTTGATTTCGTGCCTTTTGCCACTGAGCCGCTTCTTCAAATCCATTGGACTCATACAACACATTTGATTGACGTCATCTTAAAAGACTTTCATCAACAAATCTCTTTCTTTTCACTTTTCATTTTTCTCTTGAACTCTCGATCGCCTTACAGTGCCCGTGAGAGTTTTCACCAATAAGACTCTCCTATTTTTATTTCTCTCCACTCACCATCGCCTTATGCTCCTTGCAAAGGTTTTCACCAATAAGACTCTCTCATTTTTATTTCTCTCCACTCACCATCGCCTTATGGTGCCTGCAAAAGTTTTCACCAATAAGACTCTTTCATTTTGTATTTCGTTCCTGATTTCTTATGATGAGGAAGATAAGTGGTACCTCACAATGTATCATCATATCCATTGCATGCTTAGCCTTAACATTATCAAAAATTGATCTGAAGGACTTTCTTTGGTTGTAACTTGGCTTTTGGTTAAGGTTAGAAAAGATGGTAAGGGGCTCAAACGATACTTGAAGTGGGGGTGGCTTACAACTTTTGGAATCGACTCAAACAACACATTAACTCATGCCCCAGCTTTGTTGACTGGGTGAATCTTAGATCTTTATTTGGTTGGACCGAGCCCGAAATAGGGCAGCCTACGTATCTCACTCCCGAGAGAGGAGAATCAGGTCGCACGTAGTTCCATCAACTTGTGCTTTGTTTTGATTTGATTTTTCTTTAATTTTCGAACTCTTTCTTTTATTCTTATTTTCTTGACATTTATCTTTGACTCTATTTTGATTCCAAAAGGGGGATATGAAAGAAAAGTAAAACGAAGCTCAAACGGGTAAACAAAGGATAACACAATGTTTGGATAGAAGAATAAAATGCCTTCATCATATCAATCTTCAAAAATGCAAGTACTAAACATGCAATAAAATCAACAAAGGATCAAATATCATACATAATATCTTTTGACCGCATCAGCATTGATAGCCATTTCTGCTATTTTGCCTTCAGTATCTGTCAAATATAAGGCTCCATTGGGCAACACTTTCTTCACAATGAAGGGACCTTGCCAGTTAGGGGAGAACTTGCCTTTCGCTTCAACCTGGTGAGGAAGGATATGTCTCAATACCAACTGACCAACTTCAAAATTCCTGGGACAAACCTTTTTGTTATACGCTCGAGTCATCCTCCTCTGATACAACTAGCCATGACACACAGACGTTAGCCTTTTTTCCTCAATCAAACTCAAATGTTCCAATCGGGTTTTTACCCATTCGTCGTCATCAATCTCTGCTTCTACAATGACTCGAAGAGAGAGAATTTCAACTTCTGCAGGGATGACTGCTTCTGTCCCATACACTAATAAATATGGAGTTGCCCCTGTTGAAGTGCGAACCGTGGTGCGATAACCTAGCAATGCAAATGGCAACTTTTTATGCCACTGTTTAGACCCTTGTACCATTTTTTACAGTATCTTTTTTATATTCTTATTGGCGGCTTCTATAGCACCATTGGCCTTTGGGCGATATGAAGTAGAATTTTGATACGCGATCTTAAACTGTTGACATACTTCTTGCATCAAATGACTATTGATATTGGCAGCATTGTCTGTGATGATCATCTTAGGAATTCCAAATCTACAAATGATATTGGCCTGAACAAAATCTACCACAGCCTTCTTTGTCACTGACTTGAAAGTTACTGCTTCTACCCACTTTGTGAAGTAGTCAATGGCTACCAAAACGAACCTATGTCCATTTGATGCCTTCGGCTCAATCGGTCCAATCACATCCATTCCCCAAGCCAC
>NW_025860733.1:0-1537 GCF_002878395.1 Capsicum annuum
GAGATACCTGATTTTTATGCAAACAAACGACTTATTGGACTAGTTACAATTATTCAAGAACTAGCAAACAATTATACCAATGAAAACCGAATATGGAGCTATTATTCAAGAGATCATTAGATGATTTATTCAAATTCAAAAAAAACTACGACAAACAGATATGGAAGATGTTAGACAGTGGATAATGACATTACTAAACCCAGAAAAATAATCTACTGTAAGAGCAATTAAGTGAGGATTTATTTTAGATGGATTATTGACAAGATATTGCAAGATAATTGGGCACAAATATCCAGATCATCAATGTTTGAGATGTAATGGAGAAGATAATATTATCCCAGAAGTCCGCCTAGAATAAAAGAATCAAGAAGACAAGTATGCTAGCTGAAAAAAGATAGAAAAGCAGCAGATAAGACAAGAAGAAGGTATCAACGGAAGCAATAATGGTGATAAAAGATAAGCTATTAAATTATGAAAGCGACATGTAACAAACTTTCACAATTTTCTACGTAACTTGTAAATTATTGTAAAGTTTTAGTTTTTGTCTTTTAGAAGACTTTTTTTGTAAAGTATAATAATTAGGTTAGGACTTTGTAAAAAATAGTCTAGACTTTTTAGTCTAGTTTTTAGACTTTTTGTAAAGATAGAATAGGACGTAAAGTTTTTTTTTAAAAAAAAGTGTAAAACATTAGTAAGGACTATGTAAATCATTCATTATAAATGAATGCATCGAAGGCAGAAAAAAATAAGCCTTCATGAGTTGAAGCACAAGTACTCTCTTTTGTCCACAACAAATATTTTGCTTATTTATTAAAAAACAGGTATATTTCAATAGAAAAATCTATGGAGGAATAAAGCATAGAATTATCAAAACTACCAGAACAGGTATATTCATTTACTATTATGAATAGATAAATTCATAAATTCCTAATAATCATGATATGATAAAATAAGTTCATGTTAGTTGCTTTATAGTAGAATTATTCGAAAAATAGCATGTTAATAAGTTTATTAGCAAAGTGGAAAAGGAGAAAAATCCCTAAGAACTATGCCATCCTAAAGGTGAAACCGGTGAGGCAAGAAAGCCGTGATAGAGGAGTAACCAAAGTAGAGGCGCTGTTTAAGGGAAAAGTATCAGATTACCATGCTAATAGTGACCGAAAAATATGTTATTTAAGAATAATCTAGTCTATAGCAATCTAAAGTGATCATATTTTGTTATGTGCATGATTGAAGGGAATATTTTAAAAATAGCAATTTTATGAAAAATGGATAATTATTTATCCGACGAAATGGTAGATAAATTTAAAATACTCGTTTTATATGTAGTTAAGAATATAGAAATAGTGGATATAAGAAAAATCATATTGGAAAAAATATTTGATAGATATTTTATGACTAGAATTAATTATATACCACACCTACCGAACTACTCTTATAAATACTTACATGCCAAACCCACACACTAACTATGATAAATTATGTATATTTAGAATTTTGAAAAAAAGATATGTTTCTCATATCTTTTTTTCAAAAT
>NW_025860734.1:0-1163 GCF_002878395.1 Capsicum annuum
TTTAGACCATTAGAATCCCTCGAGACAATGGAACGAATTCATTTCGGACCATTTAATTTAGTAGCATACCCTGAGAGCAATATATCATTTAGAATAAGACCAGACTATGTTTTAGACAGACCCCAAAGGTGTTTAATCGATAACCTCTGGATTTCGTATAACAGACAAAATAGAAATCATTTCATGGCATCTATGAATGCTTTATGTCATTACATGGCCGAAAAAAGTAGGCCTCGTTTTAAATATTATGTAGTAATTCATGAAAAAACTAATGGCATTTTTCAAACTTGGTTAGAAGTATTGGATTCTATACAAGGTTTTAAAGCTCCTCTTTTCAAAGGCTTTAATGATTTTACAGAAGCTACTAATCATGCTAGGGGCTATTTAGGCCCAAACTATTACATATCTCCTTCTCTAAGACAGAATCCAGATCAGATACCCCAGTACAACCTGCAAAAGGAAACTGGAAAGATTATTTTTTGTAATCACTGTTCTTCTATGACCGAAAACTTCAAAACACTCAATGCCCAGAAAGAATCTCTACTCATGGAAAACACTAGACTAATCAAACACATAAAAATGTTAGAAATAAAACTCAAACGCCAGACTCCAGTGAGCAAAACTGATGCACAAACCCAGACCCCTACACAGAGTTCTCCATCTCCCCAAAAAATGGATGAGAAGGGTGTGCATTTCCCAATAAATGCTCAGAAATCCACTGTACCGGATGTTGGTACAGCTAGTCCGATCCAAACGGTGATCGGTAAAGACTCATCAAATCCGTTCATGGCTGTCACTTTGCCAAAAAGTGAAGATGAAGGTTGCTCTTCATCAAAATTCAAGCTAAAATCTAAGACTTCAAAAAAGACTTTAATATCCAAAAGAAAAACTGAGACAATAGAGACCATCATTAAACAAACGCTAGATAAATTTTTTAGAAACCAAACTCAAGATAAATATATAGATGAACTTTCAGACGAACAACCAGACAATGCAATGCCAACAATAAATAATACAGAGAGTAATTCCGCAAGATCGAACGAAGAAGATAGCGTAGCACAATTTGAAGATAGCATAGCACACTTCCAGGATGCTCAGGATCCATATGAAGACGACGACTCAGGCATGAGCTTCGACTCCATAGCCCTGCACAACTTGGATAC
>NW_025860735.1:0-2166 GCF_002878395.1 Capsicum annuum
TAATAACACATGTGAGTCATCATATAATTTGTCAATCACTTTCAGCTCATCAAAAATATCAATTCTCATAATGTAAATATCATTTAAATCTTTCGAAAGAATAACTTTCACGATTCCACTTTCAAATCGCTTCACCATTCACCATAGAAACAAGGAAACACACACACACACTGGGAGATCCTATAACCGACATAAACCATGTGATCTACATGGAGTCCAACGTACAAACCACGTTGGGGAGAGCCGTCCTATCCTTGCCATCGGAGTAGGACTTCTAGTATCAATTCAAAAACACTAGTGATCACTATATAAATCAGCCTTAGGCTCACATTCTATGGGGCACGCAGTTCTAAGGAAGTAAGATCACTTTATACCTCCCACTCGGTGCTAAAGATTACTCCCGGACTTAGCTCAAAAATTTAAATCAGCCTCAGGCTCACATTAAAGAAACTCCACAATAAACACTTCAACAATTTTCATCGGGAGCCAATTTGCTACCCCTTTATCATAATCAATAAAAACGTGGATTTCTTTCACAGTCGAGTTCAAAATAACTCATTCACGACAAAAAGGTCAAATTATTCAAAATATCTCAAATATTCAACATCAACGTGCTTATAACACTCACTTTCTCAAAAAACACAATTTCCAATGGGGATTCACGACCCAAATATCAAAATCATGATAAATATCGTTCAAGATTCATGCTTTATATCACCACACATGTAAATTCATCTTTCAAAATCATAAACATCAATATTTCATAATAATCATCATAAGATATGGGTTCATTCTTCAAATTCATAAAAATCAAATAAAAATCATGTCTTTGTAAAGAAAATTACTTTTGGGCACAAGAATGAAAGAGAGTTCTTGTTGAAAAATCCCACATACCTTGAATGATGAACTTTAGATCGATACTCATTTTTGAGATGCTAATCGTGCCTTTGATTGATGGTTCTTGGAGTTCTTGAACTAGGAACTTGGAATCTTGAATAAATTTGCAGAGTTAATGGTGAACTTTGGAGGTTCTTAAAGTTCTTAAACTAGGAACTTGGAATCTTGAATAAATTTGCAGAATTTATGGTGAACTTTGGAGGTTCTTGAAGTTGGATGTAGGAGCTTAGGGTTTTTTTTTTTTGAGGGAATTTGATGAAATATAACATACAATGCTTCCAATAGGCTTTAATATAGGGTTTGGACGGATTTTGGGTCAGGGGGAATGACCAAAACGCCCCTAAAAATCAAATAATTCTCGAATCTGTTCTTTGGTGGACTGTCTTGATAGTCTGAAGTAGATCAACCATAACGTTTTACTCCGATATCCAAAATGGATGAAACTAATTTCATTAGAAAGAGGAATCTCATATCTTTCCATTGATATATAGTATATCACCAAATCATTGTGTACGAGGAGTTATGATCGTTTGGAGTTAACCCAAAAATTCACTTTTGGTAGGATGAAGTAGATCGACCATAACTTTTTTCTCCACTAGACAAATTGGATGAAACCAATTTCATTGGAAAGAGGACTCGCAGAGCTTTCCGTTGATATATAGTAGATCACCCAGATCATTATGTACAAGGAATTATGATTGTTTAAAGTTGGAGAAAAAATACGCCAGGCCTCAATACTTTTTTTCCTGCACGTTTTACTGTTCACAGTTCGATCGGAATGGTCATAGTTCGATCGAAATGGTCGTAACTCATTGTTCGAGTGTTCGTTTTCGATGATCTACATATCATTGGAAATATTATTCGATAATCTACGCAATGGTAGGTCAAAGTCTTAGAAATACTACACAGAAAATTTATGGATTGCTCTAAAGCGTAGAACTCGATACGTTTCTCACGAAATCTTTACGAAGAGAATTTTTTGGGGTATTACAGAAAAATTACACAAAAATTAAAAAATATAAAAAATACTGAAGATACAATAGAACTGATCGTATTTTCAATAAATAAAAAAGAAATAACTATATTTTCAATAAATAAGATAGAAATAATTAAGAAAAAATTAGAACAATTATATAGTGAAAATCCATTAAAAGGATGGGAAAAACGTAAAACTACTATAAAAATTGAATTAATAGATAAAAATAGCATAATAACTCAAAAACCATTAACATATAATTTTGACGATTTAAAAGAATTTAAAATGCATAT
>NW_025860736.1:0-1292 GCF_002878395.1 Capsicum annuum
ACTAGGAAGGCGATGACTACATTGGACATTTGATCCTTTGCTCTATCAAGACAAATGCAATGCAAACATCATGTCATCCATAGAAGTACTTATTTATATCCTAGTAAGATGGGTAAGAGTATTTTTAGGGCCATTATGATTTTATGTACGAACTACGTTTGACCTGAATTCTCAAAAAGGGATACGTAGGTGGCCTATGTCGGCTTCGGTCAACCCCTTAGGAAAATTTATCATTTTCTTTTATGTACGAACTACGTTTGACCTGAATTCCCAAAAATGGATACGTAGGCGGCCTATGTCGTCTTCGGTCAACCCCTTAGGATACTTTATCCTTTCCTTTTATGTATGAACTACGTGATGACCTGAATTCCCAATAATAGGGATACGTAGGCGGCCTATGTCAGCTTCGGTCAACCCATTAGATTTTTCTATATATCCTTAGCGTAGTCTTGAACTACATTTGACCTGATTCCTGCTTCAACGGGATACGTAGGCGCCCCAATAGCTCGGTCATATAACCCCAGAAAATGGAAATTGGGGCAGAATTTTTTAGAAGGAATCTCAAAATTTCACAAGGGAAGATCGACATCTAACAAGGAGAACGAAGACCAACAAAGACTTTGGATCTTCTCGAGATGATATCATCTCAGACTACTTTAAACTGGGGCAGAAATTTTGAGAAGGTCCTCAAAATTTCCACTAATATATTAAAATATATTTCAAATTCCCCAGCACTAGAGGTCGAAGTTAAGATTTGAGAATCACTACCTGTGATAAAGTCTAGTTAACTGAATCTCCGCCTTTGATAAAACTTCTGGTAGAGAGCCTCGACAAAGCTGAATCCCTAGCAATCCTCCGTCAAACGTCAGACATTGTCAGAATCAAGAGAAAGATGGTCGTTGAGCTAGCACATGACATGACTGGTAGAGACTTTCTATTACAGGAGTTTTTGAAACTATTTTCTAAAAAATTAAGACTACTTGAAAAAATCTATATAAATATTTTACTTAATAATTGCCTAGACATCAATTAGGACAGGGAGTCAAGGGTGGAAGTCCAAACATGAAGAAGTACCCAAAAGATGGCGCAGAGCAAACGGAGAATCAAAGAAGGTCAACGCGGAGTAGTTTCATTCAAACTAGACACTTTTCTGTGGATGCAGGGATCGATACACAAAAATGAACGTTTCTTTCAAAAAATTTCCAAGCAAGTCGGGAGCCATAACAGAGCATATAATAATAACGGTACTTTTTGGGTAGCCTTAAAAATGGGTCTAATACCCATTTATTGAA
>NW_025860737.1:0-1897 GCF_002878395.1 Capsicum annuum
CCTCAAAGTCTATAGCAATTTTTGTTTAGTTATTTTGCTCAAAGTAACTATGTTTACGATGAAAATATTGTTTTTTTTCAATCCTCCTATTTATAATATGAACAGTTCAAACATTGTAGGGCAATATGTGTAATACTCTATATCACTATATGATGTTAGCTCTATTTCTTTGATCTCAATACATATTTATGAATCTCAAATGTGCCAAATATTGAAAAATAAAGTACAAATCTCCTTAAATCAATCATCCAAGTGCATTTATATTGAACCCTCTAATTGAAATGCTCTCACTTTACTCATTATCAGAAATTATCACTAGCTCCCAACACTATCAGGACTTTTATCGATGAAGTAGCTTACATGTAGAATTACACATTGAATCTATCATATAAAATACTAGGCGCAACTGAAATGAAAAATTCAATAGTATTTCTTGACAATCAAACACAAGACAACATCATTTGAGTCCAAACAAAAGATAACCTCAAGTTTGATTATTCTCAGTTATAACAACATGCAAGTGTATCATGATGCTAATTTGTGTCCACACATATTCAACAGACTGCTCAATAATAATAGGCTCCCCCACTTGAAAAGACATCACAAATGATACATCTAAGTACTCAATTTTTTTTTAATCTCCATACTCATTGGCTCAAATTTCTTTTACCTTCATAATTCACATCTTATTATTTCAATAACTAGTCATGCTACACTGCTATGAGTATCATACTCAACCATATTCGTCCATAAATTCTTAAGCCCATGTTTTCTATTCACTCTCACAAGTCTATAATTTCCACGGATCTACTCCATGAACATATTAAGCATCTTGAAGCACCACTATCGCTGATAATCAATATAATTAGAGTGTATTTTCACACCAGGTTCACACCAATGATGTCACCATCACAACATTGCTAATTGTAGTATTTTATTTTTAAGAAGCATTAAGCTTAGGACTGTACACACAATATCCTTAAAATATGTTTCACCACTAAATCAAACTATTTAAACATGGGTAACCTCTGTTACTCTTCTTTTTTTTTTTTTTTAACACTTCTTTCTGTTTCTGGTTTGACTCATACTAAAAACTTATACCTACAACCTCAAATTTAAATGTCATTCTGACACAAAAATTATATCATTTGTTCATTCTTTTTCTCCATCCACACAATTTTTTTTTAAATAGAAAATCTATATTGTAAATAAAGTAATCCCAAGATGTAAGCACTTCGATCACAACCAACATCAACGCACACATATTTTCAGTAATCAGTGTCGCTCTCAACCGCACATGTATAATTAAATACATCGAAGTCAACTATGCCATCTAGCAGAGGTGGATGTCTATCCTAGCCATCTGTGAAAAAAAAATTAACCACGATACGTCTTAACGCACGAATGATGAAAGAAAGAAGGAAAAATATTCTAGATGTTCTGTAACGTCAAGGTCATAAGGATGGACGTCTACATACCCATGAACAAGACCCTACCAAACACTGCTCCATGATCTAGGACTTGAAGCCTTGTTTCTGATACCAATTTTGTCAGGTCCCAAAATCATTCCTAGGCGTGACTGGCACCCGATAACACCGCGTGTCGGGAGAACCAATCTTCCTTACACTTTACCAGTTAATAAGCAGTAAGATAAGGTATGTGCAACTCCAATATATAATAAATAAAGAATAAGAATTCCACAAAAAAAATCATAATTAAATTATAAATTCAACAATCACTCTTGAACTAATTCTCTATCCCTAGTCCTACACTGAGACTATGGAGCATCTAAAATAGAATTACATAAGTTCAACTTTTGGGCATGTTAACCCAATGAAAGAAAATATAATCTAAATAGCTCAAGCTGAAACGAAAGCCCCCACGAACAATGTGAAGG
>NW_025860738.1:0-2390 GCF_002878395.1 Capsicum annuum
CTTTCTTTCTAACCTTTTCCAAAAGCCAAGTTACATCCAAAGAAAGACCTTCAGATCGATCTTTGAGAATATCAAGGCTAAACATATTATGGGTGCATGATGTTTCGTATCTTGGGCATTATTTTTCAAAAAAAAAATGAATGATGAAAAAAATGAATGAGTAAAAATGAGAGTCGTATTGGTGAAAACCCTTTTGGGCACCATAAGGCGACAGTGAGCTGAGAAAGAAATGAAAATGAGATAGGCGTTGGCAAAACCTCATTGAGGTACCACTAGCCGAAGGAGGATTGTGATCTAGAGGGAGCATATTCAAGATTGATTCCATTTCAAACTCAATAAATAGACAACAGTTGTAATAATTAGTGTGGGTAGATCAGGTTGTTTAATTCAAAATGCATGTCATGGTTGCTAGAATCGGCTACCACACCCAAATAAGTTTTCTTCTGTCGTTTTTTTTTTAAAATGCCTATTGTTTTTCCCTTTTCTTTTTATTTTTCTATTTTTGATTTTTTGTATCTTTGTCATCAAATAAAAATTATTGTCATTTTTCTCGTGTCTTTGAATTAAGTTCGTGTTATAACAAGTGAGAAAAAATTTCAAAACTGGCTACCAGCTTCTTCAATTGCACAAAGCAAGACAAAAAGCCAACATATGAAAGAGACGCAATTGTGAGCCGAAATAAGGCATGCAGAAAAGTTTTGTCAACAAACGAGTCTAGAAACTCATGGAAATATCAAGGTTTAAAGGGTTTATTTGAGGAGCATGGCAAAGCAAAGATATTGTGTTTGTTTCAGAGTCACTTCTAATAATTTGAGTTTGGGTAACGATGCAGCAAGTCGGTGACAGATACTAATGGTTACAAGCAAGGTTAAATGTGACGAGAGCAAGAATGATTGCCACGGAAGTTAAAGCCACAAATCTGCCACCATGTTTTTGAACTCATAAGTTTTCTTTGATGAAACAGGAAACATGTTACCTTCAAATTAAGGACATCAGAGCATAAATATCAAGGGCTACAATGCCTCATTTCCACAGATACAGGAAGCAATGTTGCTGCATAGGTTTGATAATCAAATTATGGTAAAAATTCAACCCCTAGGAGACTCACTTCCTAATCTGGACAATTCAAGTTTCATTTGTTAGGTGAAGCACTTCCTAACTTGAACATTCACTCCTAGAAGACGTACCTTTTAGTCGAATCACTCCCCTTGATTCCTATAAGACGTATCTTTTAATCGAGTCATTCCCCTGGATTCCTATAAGATGTACCTTTTAGTCGAGTCATTCCCCTTATTTCCTATAAGACATATCTTTTAGTTGAGTCATTCTCCTTGATTCCTATAAGATGTACCTTTTAGTCGACTCATTTCTCTTGATTCCTATAAGACGTACCTTTTAGTCGAGTCACTCCTCTTGATTCCTATAAGAAGTACCTTTTAGTCAAGTCATTTCTCGTTAATTCCTATAAGACAAACCTTTTAGTCGAGTCATCCCCTTGATTTCTATAAGATGTACCTTTTATTTGAGTCATCCCCCTTGATTCCTATAAGACGTACCTTTTAGTTAAGTCACTCCCTTGATTCCTATAAGACGTACCTTTTAGTCAAATCATCCCCCTTGATTCTTATAAGACGTACCTTTTAGTCGAGCCATCTCCCTTGATTCCTATAAGACGTACATTTTATTCGAATCATCCCCCTTGATTCCTATAAGACTTACCTTTTAGTTGAGTCGTTCCCTTTGATTCTTATAAGATGTACCTTTTATTTGAGTTATCCCCTTGATTCCTAAAAGACATACCTTTTAGTCGAGTCATCCCCCTTGATTCCTATAAGACCTACCTTTTAGTCGAGTCATCCCTTTGATTCCTATAAGACATACCTTTTAGTTGAGTCATCCACTTGATTCCTATAAGACGTACCTTTTAGTCGAGTCACTTTCCTTGATTCCTATAAGACGTACTTTTTAGTTGAGTCATTCCCCTTGATTCCTATAAGACGTACCTTTTAGTCGAGTCATTTCTATTAATTCCTATAAGACGTACCTTTTAGTCGAGTCACTCCTCTTGATTCCTATAAGACGTACCTTTTAGTCGAGTCATTCCCCTTGATTCCTATAAGATGTACCTTTTAGTCGAGTCATCCCCCTTGATTCCTATAAGACGTACCTTTTAGGTGAGTCACTCCCCTTGATTTCTATAAGACGTACCTTTTAGTCGAGTTATCCCATTGATTCCTATAAGACGTACCTTTTAGTCGAGTCAGTCCCCTTGATTGCTATAAGACGTACCTTTTAGTTGAGTTATCCCTCTTGATTAAATAAGACATACCTTTTAGTCGAGTTATCCCCCTTGATTCCTATAAGACGTACCTTTTAGTCGAGTCATTCCT
>NW_025860739.1:0-2035 GCF_002878395.1 Capsicum annuum
GACGTGCTGTGGGCCAAAAATTGATTGCAGCGTGCCAGGAAGGTTGAGGATGGTCCCAGTGTGGTCCGTTTAAATTTTTGTGGCCATTTGCGAGGATAAACGGGCAAAACGGCGCGAACGGGGTGTTTTCGGGCCAAATCAATATGCTATAGCCTACGGTTTTGGGGGTAGGCCCAGGGTCCGAACGTACTGTGGATCGAAAATGGATCGGGGCGTGCAAGGGAGGTTGGGGATCATCCCAGCATGATCCGTTTAAATTTTTGCGGCCATATGAGTGGACAAACGGGCGAAACGACGCGAACGGGGCCTTTTTGGGCTAAATTGGTGTGCTATAACCCACAGTTTTGGGGGTGGGCCCGGGGTTCGGGCATGCTGTAGACTAAAAATCGATCGGGGCATGCCGAGGAGGTTGGGGATCATCCCAGTTTGGTCCGTTTAAATTTTCGTGGCCATTTGGGTGGACAAACGGGCGAAGGAGCGCAAGCGGGGCTTTTTCGGGCCAAATCGATGTGCTATAGCCCACGATTTTGGGGGTGGTCTCGGGGTCGGGGCATGCTGTGGCTGAAAATCGACCGGGGCATGCCAGGAAGGTTGGGGATTGTCCCAATGTGGTCTGTTTAAATTTTTGTGGCCATTTGGGTGGACAAACGGGCAAAACAGCGCAAACGGGGCATTTTCGGGCCAAATCGGTGTGCTGTAGCCCACGGTTTTGGGGGTGGGACAGGGGTACGATTGTGCTGTGGGCCGAAAATCGACCGGGGCGTGCCATGGAGGTTGGGGATCGTCCCAGTGTGGTCCGTTTAAATTTTCGTGGCCATAGCCTTTTTGCTTATTTTATTTAATGACGTGGTCATCTAATAAAAGGCCACGTGGTAAAGTTGTTTTTAAAAACCACCATTATAAAGTAATGGCATGGATGAGCTAGTTTTGTAATGGCGATGGCATGAATGAGCTCAACTTTTAACTGATGGCATAAATGAGTCATTTCTGATAGTTCGGTGGCATATTTGAGCCTTTTCCCTAGAAAAATACAATATAAGTATGACATTTAACTTTATTGGTGCACAAATAGGCCCTTTAACTATACAAAAGTTGAACAGAAAAATCCTTCAATTCCAACTCGGACACGCTCTGTTTGGCGTGTACAACACGCGGTTTACCACGTAGGATCGGGGTGTTTATTTGTTCATATTTTGAATAGTTAAAGGTCCTATTTGTGCACTATCAAAGTTTAAGATCAATGTTATAATTTGGTGTCAAGTTTAGAGTCATATTTATGTATTATGCCTTTCTTTTTCGATAATACTTTAATTTTAATTTTTCACATGATATGATCATAAGATTAAATCTTATAAGGACATTTTAATGTATTCGATAAAATTTTAATTTATGACCACAAGATTTAAATTTGTTCTTTATTTTTACTAAACACGATGACAACAATATAAAAAACAAATCAAATTGCGGGGGTTTATTTGTAGGGTTACTTTAACCTCTGTAAAATTATATGAGATGTGGGATTAAAAATTTGTCGCTTTAATTTATAAATTTGCGTGGATTTTAAATTTTCCGCTATCAATTGCGGAATTTTAAACACTCGCCATCAATCGAAAAAATAGCGCTTATGCTATAAAACATTTTTTCTATGTCTAAACAACTTTAGCATTGACTCCCAAAATCCCCAAATCAATTGACAGCTTTAGCATTGACTTCAGTCTGCCGGCCATTGTGGCGATCATTCGGTGTTACTGGTGCAGTTTGAAGGTGAGTTTATTGATATTTGATGCATATTTTTGTGTATTTTTATTATCATGAACAATGTTTGATTTGAATAATGAGTTGTTTTTGCAATCTCGAATGATGTGTTATGTCATTGAGTAGATTATGTAGAGTGTTTGTTTAGTGTATTGATGACTTTGTTGGATTTGAATGCTTGTGTGTATTTATGTAACGACCCTACGAATTTATTTTATAAATTTGTCCTATTTTAACCCATCTTGTAGATTTTAGACATTATTTTATAGTAATGAGTCAA
>NW_025860740.1:0-4060 GCF_002878395.1 Capsicum annuum
GCCAAAAATAGTTTCTCTTTATATGAAGGCCACTGTTGAGAATATAATTAAATAATAAAAAGTGTGCTCTCTCTAACAGCTTAAGCTTTTAGATGAGATGGTCACACACGTTAACATGGTATCAGAGCACACAGAAGTCCTGGGATCCAATCTAATCACCACCCATCATTACAAAGAATCTCCACGTGCTTGGCCCATGAAAAAGAATCAGGACTGCACGTGAGGGGGTGTATTGAAAATATAATTAAATAAAAAAAAGTATGCTCTCTCTAATAGCTTAAGATTTTAGATGAGATGGTCTCACATTTCAAGACAGTGTTTCGAAAAGCGAGAGGTGGAAAAAAGCGATGAGGGCTCTCTTCATAGAAGCGTGAAGCGAAGCGCATGCTTTTTTTCATTAAAATGCTATTTAGTACAACATTTAAAAATATTAAGCATGCACAAATAAATATCCAAGAACTCAATAAATAACATAATCTTTCAATTCTTAAATTAAAAAGACAGTATATAGGCATAACAGGCAAACAAAATAATAAACTATTATTGCCCATTGCAATTCCATATGCCCAAGCTGGATCTTTTTTTTTGTGAGCCATTGAATAAAGAAATATACTACAAGAGAAAAAAAAATAATGAAAATATATACAGATGTTAGAACTAAGAACACATACAACAAAAAACAATTAAAAAGAATAAAACTAGAGCTGGAAAACAGAGAAGAAGAAGAAGAAGAAAAAAATAGAGCTGCAAAGAACAGAGAAGAATAGCCGGCTGCAACTGGCAGTCGTCTCCCACATACTATCCACTCTCCCAAGCCCCTATTGTCGTCAGCTTCTCCCAAATCTCCAATGCACTGGCCAAATTCAAGCTATTGCACTTAATCCTAGGCCGATCCTCCACACCCCTCTTTTTTCTGCCCTTTTTGATTTCCAATTCCATCACCAGAAGTTTTTTTAGGTCAAAAGATTCTCGCTTGGTATGACTTTACAGTTTTTAGATAGAGCTCTATCACCCTTCCTAAGGAGAAAAAAGTCTATTTGAGTCATGGCTACTGAACTACGGAAGGTAATAAGGTGCTCCTTCTTCAGGAAACTCAAATTTGCTACCTACAACCCAAAGACCCTAGTAAAATCCAAAAGTGAAGTTGCTCTATTCCTTTCCCTGAAATCGAAACATCTATGTACATCATCATAGCCTCTCAATATAGACCCTATATGTCTATTGAAATCCCCTTCTACGAAGAGCTTCTCAGTGCCTCGCACCACCTCATCCAAAACCTCTTCTTCTTTTCCTCGTCAAAGCCCACTTGCGGTTTCTTCTTTTCCTCGTCAAAGCCCACTTGCGGTTGCGGATCTTAGGCACTAATAACTTCAAAATAGACTAACTTAACAACATCAACCTACATTGACCTGCTTAACCTCCACCACTTGCCCCCTACGCTCTTTATCTACTAAGATACCTATGCTTTATGCTACCAGAGTACTACAACTTATACCTGTCTACATCCCTCGCCTTAGAACCTACCCATTTGGTCTCCTGGACGCATGCTGTACTAATCCTCCACTTCCTAAGTATCTTCACGAGCTCTATAAACTTACCTTGAAGAGCCCCTGTGTTCCAAGACCCAATTCTCAACCTAGAGGCTCCTTTATCCCACTTAACCCTACTACCCCTCGCCCCCAACCTTGAACCTAACCTAGACCTCACCCTGGGCCCTGACCCCAACTCCTACCACGACCTATGACATGACCCTCTAGCATCGACCACCACAACCATCACTCAATAAGAGAAGAAAATACTAAAGCGCACAAATAGATAAGGCTAACAAGACAATGGTAATAACGAATAAATCAGTAATGAAACTTAAAATTGTGCGCACTATATGCTAAGGAAACAAATAAAAATCAAGAATCAACAGCAATAAATCTACAAGAAAGAAACAAGACTCAACAGCGTATGCCACAAGCAATAAAACCAATATACTACAACGCAAATTTTGATAAATAACAAGAACTATACTACCCACAAGAATTTAGAAAATAACAATACATACGACAATAAATAGATATGCTCGTCTCAACTACAATGAAGTAACAAGGAAACAGTAATCCAACAAGAACAGTCAAAGATAATCAGGCAAGAAACCAACAGAGAAAAGACTGAAATACAAATCGAACAAGACGGAACGTATCCGCCACCAACAGTTAAGAAACCTAGAGAAGATGAAAAAAGTGCACCAGATCCGGGGAGAAGACAAAGTGGGGGCATTTTCTTGATCGATTCGTCGGATTCCGACAAGTTGGTGCAATAATTAGTCACCGAAATTTTGTTGTCGTCACCTTTAGCAACTGTTGATACCACCCTGAATTTGGTCGCCATAAAATATACGCTTCGAGTCGTCGGAGAAGCTGCCCCGGACTTGTACTGCCTGCAAGGGATTAGAAAGAAAAAAAAGAGTGCAGATCTGTTCGAAGAAAGAAAGAAAGTAACGACTATTAATTATGTTTTTTTATTTTTCTTATGCAGTTATTAATGACTTATCTATTAATTATGTTGTTTTTAATTCTCTGTAGACATCATTAAGGAGGTTATTCCTCCACTTTTTCATTACAGTAGTTATTAACTTCCTTGATATTAGGAGGGTGATTAATCCACTAATTGTATCTAGACTTATTTGGCTTTAATGGAAAGGTAAGCAAGAAATATTTACTTTAATTCAACCAACACCATAGGTCATGGAAAGAAAACATCAGATTTCATCTTACTACGTCCCATAACTAGATCCAAATCCGGGGATCGTAACAAAAGCTTTAAGTGAAATAACTTTCCTACCACCAATAGGATTTTAACAATTATATTATCATCATTATTTATTAAACCGTACAAATAATATAGTTCATGTAGGCCAAATATAATTGCTCCAAATATAAGTTTTGGCCCACAGACTATTATTTGCGTGGTTTAATAAATAATGATGATAGTATAATTGCTAAAATCCTATTGGTTGTAGGAAAGTTATTTCACATAAAACTTTTGTTACGATTCCCGGATATGGATCTAGTTATGGGACGTTGTAAGATAAACCTGATGTTTTCTTTCAACGACCTATGGTGTTGGTTGAGTTAAAGTATTAAAAACTGAAATATTTTCTGCTTACCTTTTCATTAAAGCCAAATAAATTTACATATAATTAGTGGATTAATCACTTCCTAATATCAAGGAAATAACTTCCTACAACTACTAAAATGAGAAAGTGGAGGAATAACCTTCTTAATGATGTCTACAGATAATTAATAGATAAATCATTAATAACTGCCTACGAAAAATAGGAAAACATAATTAATAGTTGTTAATTCCTTTTTTTCTTCAAACAAATCTGCACTCTTTCTTTTTCTCTCCTCTCTTCTCTTTTTCTCTCTAATCCCTTACATACACTACAAGTCTGGGGAAACTTCTCCGGCGACTCGAAGCGTACATTTTTCAGCGACCAAATTTAGGGGCCGTATTAGCAGTAGGTAAATGTGACGACAACAAAATTCCGGCGATCAATTTTTGCACCAACTTGCCAGAATTCGACGAATCAATCATGAAAATGCCCCCACTTCGTCTTCTCCCCGGATCAAGTGCACTTGTTTCATCTCCTCTAGTTATCTTGTCTAGGTTTCTTGACTGTTGGTGGCGAATACGTCCAGTCTCTTGACTGTTTTTGGATTACTGGTTCCACTTTCTCTGTTACTTCGTTGTAGTTGAGAGTAGCATATCTATTTACCGTCGTACGTGTTGTTTTCAGTTGTTGTTAGTTTTAAAATTTTTGTGGGTAGTATATTTCTCGTTATTGATTGTTATTTATCAAAATTTATGTTGTAGTATGTTGGTTTTATTGTTTGTGGTATACGCTGTTAATTCTTGTTTCTTTCTGATAGATTTATTGCTTTTGGCATACGATGTTGATTTTTGATTCTTTCCTGTAGATTTTTATTTTTTTCCTTAGCATACAGTGGGCACAACTTCAAGCTTCAGTACTGATTTATTCGTTATTACCATTGTTTATTGTTAGCCT
>NW_025860741.1:0-2880 GCF_002878395.1 Capsicum annuum
AGGGCTTGGGTATATTTTTAGTTGAATATCAATCGGCTGCCCTTAAAAGAGGTGGTAAGTGGGAGAGAGGGGCTCGACGATGCTATTTAGGTGGTTAAACGAGCTAAACAGTACAAACGAGGTATTTTTAGGCATATTTGGTAGGTGTTAGCAAATGATTCTTGGTGTGGAATAGGGGCTCGATTGGTGTTTGGATTAAAAATTAATTAATGAGCCTCGGGGGTGGTCAGCCAGCAAAGAAGGCTCGATAAAGTTGGTGGGGTAATTTGGATTGTCAAATGGTCAAAACGACAGGAATAGGCTGCTTTGGGAAAAATTTGGTGGGTGTTAGCACACGATTCTCAGGGCGAGCCTTGGGCCTGAGGGAGGTTTAGGGCAAAAACTAAACAATGGCCCCCAAGGGTTGATGAGCAGGCGAGAGGGGCCCGACGAGGTTGATGGGGCCATTTAGGTGGTCAAATGGATGAAGCAACGCGAGTGGACCATTTTGGGAATAATTTGGTGAGTGTTAGAACACGGTTCTCGAGGTGGGTTCAAATGGGAAAAATAACATATAGTCTATTTTCAAGCAAAATCTGTGGGTTTTTGCCCATGGTTGTCAGTATAGGTCTGGGGCTAAGGAATGATTTGGACTGAAAATCAATCAGTGGCCACCGATGGGATATGGAGCATCCTGGGATGTCCTGATGGGGTCTGTAGGGCGATTGAATGGGTCGTTTTCAAGCCTAATCGATAGGTGTTACCTATAATTATCAAGGTGGGTTCGGGCACCAAGCCCGGTTTGGGCTAAAAATTGGCCAGCAGCCCCCTAACGGGCTGTAAAGGAGCCCAGGATGGCCCGATGGGGTTGATGGAAATACTCAGTAATGTAACTTCAAATCAAAGTTGGATTGTTTAAACATTAAACTTTGTGATGGCTAGTCATCTTAAACTATGGTGTATGAGGTGAGTTGTTGGTCAATTAAGAATTATTATATTCATAAGATGAGAGTGGAAATATGAGGATGTAGAGGTGGATATATGGGAATACTTGGAGTGATAAGACTAGGAATTAAGATATCTGTGATAAGGTTGTATTGGTCTCTGTGGTGGACAAGATGGAAGTGAGGCTGAGATGGTTAGGACATGTAAAGTCGAGATGTATAGATGCTCTAATAAAGAGGTATCAGATGTTGGCACTGGTGGATCTAATAAGGGGTAGAGGTAGGTCGAAAAAGTATTGAGGGGAGGTGATTAACACTACATAACATATATTCAGCTTATCAAGTATATGGCCTTAGATATGAAGATATGGAGATTTTAGATTAGGAGTAGAGTGGTGTCTTGCTTTGCTGCAGGTTAGACTTAATGGTAGTTTGTTTGGAGTACCATATCTATTTCTCCTTCCATACCAGTAGTATCAGCAAAATTCCTATAGTTTCTTCTCCCTCGTTTTCTATTACTACCTTTTGTTTTTCGTGCTTCGATTATTGCATTATTTTATAATTGGTACTGTTCCTTTTCTATATCAAGGGACAATCTTTACAGTGCGCCTACAACTACACTATAGTCTTCTTACAATAGGTATACTGAGAAGTTGGGGTATTGATGTTGTTGAACTATATTGTGTTTTTTTAGTCTAGAAAGAACTTGTTTACTAGTTGTGAGTTAACTAAGGCTCTATGATAGAGACTATTGCAATTAGAGGTTTGGAATATTAGCTAGGGATGTGTCTTATCTTTGTAATGTTAGGGCTACTAAGGGGATCACCACTATAGTGTAGCAATTCATGTTTTAAAAAGCTTTTTTATCCTCAAAGTAGTGTGTTTTGTAGTCTAAAGACTTGAAATGTCAAATCTTTGACAATATGAAAAAAACAAAAGCTCTCCCCTTCCTCTTTATCTATCCAAAAAATGGAACGGCAGAGTCCTTTGGTGTCCCTTCCATTCAAGAATTGGGGTCTCATAATCACTAGCCATTTTGCTTAATTTTGTATCTTCTTAGTTAATGGTTCTATATTTTAGTGTCCTAGACATAGAGGAACTACAAGTGAAGTTTATTGAAATAATGTACTTGTACTATTACTATTTAATATAAATAGTAATATTTATATATATATATACGAGAACTCAACAGTTGAGACGACTCGACTCGTATCAAGAGTAAAAGCTCTTGACTAGCTTTAGAGCACACAACAATTGGTACTACTTCGCTATCGGTCACCGTTAAGGATAATTCGGCTTGTGTTCGTCGAATTGGCCTTAGAAATAGTGTTTATACTTTTTTTCCTTCATTAAAAGTCTTTATTTTAGACAAAATTATCTTTTCACTATTTTTTTGAATATTTAAGAGCTGAAAAATAATTAAATATATTTATGGTAAAATAATTTCTTATTAGAAGTCATCATAACTAATGACCATTAATTCTTTTTTGATTAGTTTAAAATTTTAAATCAACTAAATTTGATTTTAAGAAGATTTGAAAATTTTAGAAATAAATATAAAAACGTTCTCCGCAATTAAAAAAATTATTTAAATAATTAAATATTACACGTGCGACTAAACTAGTATATATAATCTATATCTATAATATATTAAAAGTGTGAAGACCTTTAGAAATGTGATTTGAACTTTTTATCCTTCATTAAAAGACTCTTCTTTAGACAAAACTGTCTTTTCACTATTTTTAATTTATTATTTAATTATTTTTTTATTATATTAATTAGACTTCCTTAAATAAATGGGACTCCTAAAATATATGGTAGGAGAATTAATTAATATTTTTATTTCTACTAAACTTCCTAAAATATATGATACTCATAAAATATATGGTAGGAAATTAATTAATATTGAATCCTAAAATATATGGGGGAAAATCAAGGGTTCTAAAATATAAAAAAA
>NW_025860741.1:2980-8340 GCF_002878395.1 Capsicum annuum
TTATTATTGTTATTATTATTATTATTATTATTATTATTATTATTATTATTATTATTATTATTATTATTATTATTATTATTATTATTATTTTCTTTATTTTCATTCAAAATCATTCTTTAGGATCAAAATTTTCGTTCAAACAAGAATTAGTTGGATCAAAATCAAAGTTTTGTGATCACTATTATATTTTTTTATAGTTTACAGGCCGTAGATGAATGTTGATTGGTTTTGAAGAATTTTTTGTGTAAAGGTTCGGTTTGATTGTGTTATTTTGATATCTTTATTATCTTATTGTTTGATTTTAATTTACAGATGCTAGATGAATGTGGATCGACTTTGAATTTTTCTTAGGTAAAGGTTAAATTTAAATGTATTATCATAATATCTCTATTAGTTTATTATTTTGTAGTAGTTTACAGTTTGTAGACAAATCTTGATCGGTTTTGAAAAATTTTTGTATGTAAATTTAAGTTTAATTGTATTGTTTTGATATCACTTTTATCATAATATTTTGTTGCAGTTTATAGGTGATAGATAAATGTTGGTCGAGTTTACAGGTGATAGATAAATGTTGGTCAACTTTGATGATTTTTTTATATAAAGGTTAGGTTTAGTTATATTATTTTGATATCTCTATTATTGTATTATTTTCTTATTGTTTACTGGTGGTAGATGAGTGTGAGATGACTTTGAAAAAAATTTTGTCCGTAAATATTAGATTTAATTGTATTATTTTGATGTCTCATTGTATTATTTTGTTCCAATTTATACATAATAGATGAATGTCGATTGACTTTTAAAAATATTTTGGGTAAAGATTTGATTTAGTAAATAAATTCTTCATCTTTACATATTCAAAAGATATTAAATTTAATTATTATATTCATCTTTATTATTTAAATAAATATTTTACTTAATGTAATGTTTGAACTCATTAAAGTGAGGTACACGCGCAAGGCGCGTACACCTAAACTAGTATATATTAAAAATGTAAAGACGTTAGAAAAGTGATTTGAATTTATTTTCCTTCATTACAAAACTCAACTAGAGGTAAAATAGTTTTTTCACCATTTTTCAACTAATTATTAATTATTAAAAGATTAAATAATCCTACAATATATGATAAGAGCAAAATATTTGGAGTACTAATATTGATTCTTTTTTTTCTTCTGTAAATGGAGAAGGAGTTTTCAAATATATGGTAAGGGAGAAATCCTAAGATACGGGGTAACTAAGAAATTTCAAATTTCAAATTTCAAAATTTAAGAAAACTTTGACGTATACTAATTGTAACTAAAACTAAATACTATTGTGTCAATCCTATTCTAACTTAATCATGGAAATAACCAATTCTTTTAGAATTAGAGCGGTACATTTATCTATATCTATAATTTATATATATATATTTATATCTATATTGATAATGTATAATTTAAATTTATATCTATATCTATAATATATATCTATAATAATAAACTATAATTATAATTTATAGTTAATAATTAATAATTAATGACATGTGTGCTTTTTCAAATTAAAAGTGTGTTAAAGAGAACTTCTGTCATTTAAGTATTAAATTACTAAATAGCGAATTTTAAATAATTTTTTTTAATTTAGAAATTCCATTAAAGTATAAATATGGTAAGTGTAAATTATGGGGATTGTTTATTGTTGAATTAATTTCAAAGTTTATTAGTTCTTGAATTCCTTCTCCTTCTATACTTCTATTAGGTTTTACACGTCATAATTTTTGGCCTAACATAAGTTGTTTGGTGTAATTTACTGCACTAGGCCCATGATCCTTATTCTTTTAGGAATCGCTCTATTTACTTCACAATTTTCACTTCTTCATCATTATCGATATACGAATTGAAAGTCATGAAGAAATAGTTATGGATATTCTCAATAGGCTACCCGTGAAGTCACTTCTTCAATTCAAGTGTGTTAAAAGTTTGGAATAAATTAATCTCCGAACCATACTTTAAAAGAAGAGAAAAGTATACGTTACCCCCGAACTTGTCGAGTTTTATTCATGGTACACCTGAACTTTTACTAGTCCTAAGTACCCCTGAACTTGTTATTTTAGTACGTCGCGTGATCCCTTTTGCTGACTGGGCATATGCGTGTACACCACGCGCGTACATGAGGAAAAAGGTGTTGATGTGGCTATCCATGTGGATAAATGCCATCCACTTCTATTATATTTATCCTATATTAAAAAATAACTCAATTCTACCCATAATTATTCAATTTTCTCTAAAAAAATAATTATATTTTTCAGTTTTCCTCTAGTTCAATTAAGCTAGACAAAATATTTTTTGTGAATTTTCGTCGATCAAGTAAGCTATTATTTGAATTTTCATCGATCAAGTAAGCTATTATTGCAGAATTTATATTTTTGGTGTGTGTTAAAAATATGAAATTATTTTTTTTCCGGTTAGTATTTCATAGTAGTTTTCGATTAGGATTTTGAGGAGACTCACGTGCACAAATACTTTTCTTATTACAATTAATGGAGTAAAAAATTACAATTTAATTCGCCCGTGATTTTTCGAGTACCCTGCCTACGTTCTCTACAGTGGTGAGTCCTCATGGTTTGAGGAACGATCTTCAGATGTTTACTGTATTTGAGAGACTATGTTTTATCTTTAGTTCATTTCGAGTCAGTTGGGGACCTGTCCCAATGGATCTCTAGATTTTGATTTGTAGAGGCTTGTCAGACTAGTGTCAAACTTATGATGTATTGAGAGTTTGGTATTTTGGTCTTGTTGAGATTTCTCTATATAGTGGTCATATGGACCAAGTATCTTTTTCATATTTCCTTTCATGTGATACGACTATGCGAGTGTTGAGTCTATTCTTATCGTGAATTGAGTATCATTGGTTGAAACTTGCTCTAAGGGTTAGCTTGGGGCTACTCATAGCCTTAAGCACCGTGTGACGTCCCAGGAGCCATTTTTGGGTCATTACAAACTTGGTATCAGAGCCTAAGGTTTCAAAAGAGTCTTCGGTCTGACAAGCCACGTTGAGTAAACTTTTGATTATCGATGTGTAGCACGCCACATCTATGAGCAAGAGGCTACGAGACGTTTTAGGAAAAAAAAAGTTGTTTCTTCTTTTAGATTCAATCATGCCTACATTGTCCCTCTTATCTAATGATCCGTGCTCTTTTATTTTCAGAAAATACCTCCTCGAAGAGCGAACGTTCGCAAAAACATGATGAGCAACCCTCACCCGTTGATCCTTTGAATGAGATGGTGTCCCATGCTAAGTTTAGGGCAGCCTTTCAAGCATTATCCCAAGTGGTCATCGCAAATGTTTGGGCCAATAACCAGGCCCTAATTGCAAATCAGCAAGGTGGAGATGTAGCCACGGCTAGGATTCATGACTTTATGTGGATGAATCCGCCTGAGTTCTATGGATCCAAGGTGAACGAGGACCCCCAGTTGTACTTGGAAGAAGTGAAGAAGATCACTGATGTGATGCAGGTTTTAGAAGAAGAAAGTGTTGTGTTGGCGTCCTATAGACTGAAGGACATTGCTTATGATTGGGTTGTATTGTGGAAGAAGGGTAGGGGTGAGAATGTCGCTCCAATATGCCTTCTTGGACCAGTTCTTTCTATTTGAGATGAGGGAGGTAAATATTGAGGAGTTCATGAACTTCAGGCAGGGCTCCATAATTGTTAAGGAGTACTTCTTGAAGTTCAATCAGTTGGCAAAGTATGCTCTTGATTTGATTTCCGACACCCGAGCTAGTATGAGTAAGTTTGTGATCGGTGTTTCTGGGATGGTACTGAAGGAGTGTAGGGCTATGATATTGTATAAGTATATGGATTTGTCTAGGTTAATGACTCATGCCCAACAGATAGAGGTGTATAAGCTTAGGGAGAGAGAAAGAATGAGGGGTAGCAAGAGGGCTAGATCAGATCAGCATGAGTTTAGCCGGCCTAGGTTCCATGGAGGGAGCCGCCCTCAGTTTTAGAGACGTCCATCGATTCCAGTTCCTTCATCAGCTAGTGCTCCCGCACCTAGAGGCAGGCTGGAGCAAGTGGGTAGGCCTTTCTTGTCTAGGTCACAGAATAGTGTTGGCAACAGGCCCCGTTATCCTTCTTGTGCTAAATATGGTAGGAATCAAATTGGGGAGTATTTCAGAGATTTGAGGGGTTGTTTTGGTTGTGGAAAGCATGGACACAGACTTAGAGATTGACCCCATGCTAGATAGAGGAATAGAGATACCCAACCTCAAGCACAGGTTGCTAGCGCACCAGCTTCAGTACTCTGTCGCGCCCCTGCTCAGGGCGCTTCTTCTAGCACAGTTGGCGGTCAGTGCCAAACAGATTCTATAACATACCATACCGTTGGGAGCAGGATGACTCTCCTGATGCTGTTACTGGTACGCTTCGTGTCTTTTGTCTCGATATTTATGTGTTGTTGGACCCCGGGTCAAACCTCTATTATGTGACCCCACTTGTTGCTGTGAATTTCGAAAAGAGTTCCGAAAAGATTTTTGAGCCTTTCCTAGTTTCTACACCAGTAGGGGAGTCTGTTGTTGCTAAATAGGTGTATAGAAATTTCCCCATTACTGTACTTCATAGATTCATACTTGCGGATTTGATAAGTTAGTGTAATGCCCCATGTTTCGGGCTAGAATGAAAACTGTCATTTCTATGCATAGACGATCCAAAATCCATAAATCCTATGCAAATTTTCCATGTTAATCAAGTATGTAGGGTGGTAACCTATTTGAGCGTGAATTGAGATCATAAGGATCCCCTAACTCAAGGTCAAGTTGAAAGCTTTCCTATCATTTGAGTTTTAGTGAGCGTCAAAACTTGAGTCAACTTCAATCGATCATATCTCCTAGTATATACTGAACTGGGTGGCCTACTATATATCAAATGAAATATCTTTGAATTAGTTTTCCATCGATACCAAATTCGCCTAAAATGGATACTCGGTGAAGAAGTTAGAGCATTTTTAGTATCAGTATTTCGGTTTGACTGGCCACCGCGTCACGGTGAGCCTTAAAATGACAGTCAATTCCAGTAGCTCACCGTGATTTCCAGTGCGTCACAGTGAAGCTTAATACGGCGTTCTAGCCCCGTATTTTAAATTCCAAGGCCAAATTAGACATTTCCCATGGCCCCAAACCCATCCAAACACGGGATTTAATCCCAAATACACCTAAATACATACATTTTCACCAAAATTCATCTAGAACTCACCCTAGGGTTTCAAATTTAAAACTCAAATATCTCAAGATTCAACCGTGGGTTTTCAAAAGTGATTGAAGATTTGGAATCCCCAATCCGTAAGCTTCAAGAATTACCTATTATCTTCCGGAACTAAGGTACGCGGGGT
>NW_025860742.1:0-2712 GCF_002878395.1 Capsicum annuum
AAGTATGTAGTATATTTTTGAAGTATTTGGGTAGAATATCCCAATTTGAAGGATTAGTATATTTATATTATGTTGCACTCTTCATTGGTTGTAAATGATTGATGCTAGACTATAAGCTTTAATTTAAATGGTGTGGTGGTGAATAGTGGCAAGAGATTGATGATACATGTTTCGTGGGATTAGATTTGTAAGCTTGATGTGTTGAAATAGTACGTGCTAATGGATTATGACAAGGAAAATCGTAAGTTCATGATCGATTATTGTGGTTATGAATTTCTTGTGTACTAGTGTTTCTTGATGTTTATTTCATAGTTTCTAAGTGAGGATTATGTGTAAGGTTGGTTGTAAATCATGTTTAGCACTAGACATTAAGTTTGAAACAATTGATGGCCATGGAGGTGGATGTGATGATTTCTTGGTTAATGATACTAGTTATATTGAAGTGATCTATAGGCTTGAACAGTGTATGCAAGTGCCTAAGTTTATTTGATTCGTAATGAAGTATGACGTTGTATATGTGATCTAGAAGTATGCCCAAGGTGGTATGAAGCTGTAGTATTTTTCTAAGGCTATTACATATTGTGTGTGGCAACTGGTACCGTTGAGTTGCTAAGTGGAAAAAGACTAGCTAGATGGTATATGGTGTTCTAAATAGCCAAGTTAAGGCCCTTTCATTGATAGCGTTGAGTCTTTTGATATGAACTTGATTCTCATAGTAGAGGAAAATAAGTTTGAAGTTGCTATGTTGGTAGACTACGATAGAAATATAGTGGCTCATTGAAGACTTGGTGATACCCATGTTAAGTGTTATAATCTAAGATCGAGTCCTTGAAAGTCATGCTAATAGAAATAAGAGTACAGGCACTAGAGGGTGTGCACTTCAACTTTGGGGATACTCATGAAGATTCGAAGTTAGTAAGTATTCGAGTAATAGATGATGACTATTGGGGTTATAGAATGATAGAGTTTGCCTCAGGAGGTAGTATTAGTAGTGGGCGTTCCACTCTCATATGTGGTTTTTCGGGTTAAGTTTTATTAATTTTGTGTATTGTCATTTTTCAGAACCCAGAGTGCAGTTAGTGTAGTTAAGTTTAAAGTCTAGTAAGGTATCTCCCAAAAACTTAAGATGATGGCTTAAAACTAAGGGGGAGATGACTAAACGAATAACCAAGTAAGACTCTCAGATTCTTGTAGTGATGTCATGATGATATAGAACATCAAAAAGTAAGGGTGAATCTCAACCCATTCCTATATTAGTATTTCTCAATGATCCTAATACCTACTCATGCTTTATGATTTAGTTCCATGATCAGTTCATGTTCATACATATGATAGAGAGTCATGTACTCACTCTTTATAATGTGCTCCATTTCCATAACTCATGTTTTACGCCAAATGATTGGCGAGATTCAGCTTATAGCCATGAATACCCTAAATGCAGAGCGCTTTAGTGAGTCCCTGTTGTTGTTTTCCTATTCCTCAGGCCTCATATAAGTGTCAAGCTTCATATAGTATCATTCCATGCCTCCAGATCTTATGTTCTAACCTTTTTGTGACTCCTCCTTATGTGATGATAGTGGTGGTGAGTAATTATTCCTTGTTGATGGAAGATCATAGTACGCTTGTTTAGTAAGGCCATAAGTATAAAGAAAGATTTGGGGCGAAGTTTTTATTTATGTGATGGTTAGTGGAATTTTGTATATTATGTTCTTGGGGTAGCTTATGGGAGTGATATTGATAGTGGTTTAGAGAATATGTGAAGTATGCCTTTATGAGTGTTTGCTTTGAAGTTCATATGTGGTTATAAAGATAGGCTTGAATGACATGTCGAGATTGTTGTAAAGGAACGCTATATGAGCTAGCGACTTTATAGTAAGAGTTCAGAGTAGTCATTGAAGTGGTAAGGCATGTTATACTTAGGATGTTATCTTTAAAGAAGATATAGAAGATTGCATCATATGGTTTAGAATATTAGTGTGGTCTGGCATGTTGTATTTTTGTGACTTAGAGTTAGGCTTGATCACGGCGAAGGGATTAAGTTATTTCCTACATTAGTAGAAGATTTATCAATGCTCATATGAGAATTTTAAGCTGAGTTGAATGAATATGATATTTAAGGAGAATAGTATAGTTAAGTGATATTCGAGAAGTGTGTTAAGCTTGAAAGTAAGAAGTTGTAATGCTAAAGGCCTGGTAATTCTATCCTAATTCAGGAGTTATATGCCTATGTTCGAGACTGCAGAGTAGTGTCAATGTGGTGATTCCTCAGTTGGATGTCTTATGTAATCCATACCTAAGATTCATGGCTCCCTATTACTGCTAGAATTTCTTTAAAGAATTGTGATGAAGAGATACCCCAGTTAAGTATGAGGGTGTAATATAATTCAGTCTATATGGCCAATAAGTCAGTTTAGCAGTTAGATTCGCATGACTTGTTTTCTCGTCTTTGCACTTATTCATGCTACTCAAAATCTCAGACATGCTACTATTCCAAGATAAAGTATACCAGTAGTTACGAGTATAGCCCATTTCATGCATCATGCATTAAATTCAGATTCCAGATGTTCAGTTATGATTCAATTCGTAGGTTCTCTGTGCATCGCCTCAGTTTTCCGAGTATCTTAGTGAATTGAGCATTCATAGAGGGACATAGGGTACCAAGGGGGAGATACCCCATTTAGTTGCATGCATAGATTCTTATTACAAGCTTCA
>NW_025860743.1:0-6401 GCF_002878395.1 Capsicum annuum
AGGATGATAAATGTTTTACCACTATCAATTGCACACACTCTTTTGATTTAGGGGTGGTGATGAAAGAAATATGTGGAATGTGTAGGCATCAAATACTATACATATCCTATATACATACTTAATACTTTGTTTAAACATTACTCCTACGATATTGAGCATTCAACCACTACCCATCCACACACTTCTTAATTCACCCTTCCTAATTTGTCTAAGCTCTAATATGATTATGTGACTTGTTTACACTCCTTCACATGTGTAGAAATGCACACCACATTTATTTATAATTTATTTAATCATTTTTTAACTACATCCAAGTGATGGACTATAATAGACTATACTGATCGATGGATGACATAGTTCATCATCTATGACAGTCTATTAAGTGTCATCACAGTCTAAGATCATCTATTTAAATTATTTTTAATGTAAGTTTTTTCTTACACCGACCCCAAAATATGTGATTATCCATTTAAATCATATTATATTTAATTATTTTCTTCCACCAGCCCCAAAACATGTTACTATCATCTATTTAAATTTTTTTTAATTTAATTATTCATTTTTTAACTACCTCCACATGATGGTCTATAGATGTGTACATAGATCACGGTAGTCTACGCATAATCAGAATATCAGTCGATGCATTAATAAAGGTGTAAGTCTATGGTAAACCATACAAATCGATGGCTGACATAGGTTATGATCTACGACAACCTATTTAGTGTCACCACTAGTTCAAAAGAGAAAAATTAGTTTTTCAACGGTAAAAAACAGCTACTTTTGTAAGCCATCAGTGTGAACACTTTATTTTTACTTCATATATAAGGTGTACATCCCTCCTTGTTTTATTTCATCAACTTTATTTTATTTTTAAAAATTCTACAATGTCGAAAATATCTCAATCATCCAATTCTAAAAATACTCTAATTTGTCATTGTGGGAATGCGGCTGTCTTAAGGACGTCACACACAAATTTAAATCCAGGTCGTAAATTTTATAATTATGCAATTTCAAAGGTAAGGTGTGCGTGTTTTTTTAAATGTTAACGGTTATGTAATTATTTTTTCCTAGGATAATGGCGCATGATCGTTTTTCAAATGGCTTGATGAGCTATCACCTCCATCCAGTCCATCAAAGTTTATTCCGGGACTCGAGACATTAAATTTTCAAGGCTTGGCAAAATTTAATATACTATAAAGGCTCCAACAATACGAAGAAAATAAAGATTTTCTCATGACTTTGTTCAAAGAAGCCGAAGAACAGAGGGATCACTTTAAACTATTGGTATATGACACCCAAATAGAGAGGGATTAACTAAAACAAAAATTGATTTTGACCGAAGAAAGAGAGAATGTCCTAAAAATGATGTTATGTGCTATAATGCTAGTATTCATTCTTTGTAAAAGTGTAACATGGATGTAATGATATTGAATAAATAATAATAGTTCTACTTTTGTATAATGTTAAATACTATTTTTGATAGAACCATAGTCGATTAAACAACACGTCAACTTAAATTCGACCAGCAGGGTAATATAGACTATGCATACGGTATATGGAATATTAAGTATGCATTCTATGATATCAAGCATACAATGTACCAACTTGACCACACCCTGCATATTAAAATTCCATGCCACAAATCAATTTGATAGAAACAGATTCAGTTCAGAACTATAACAAGTTTCATAAAATAAAAGAATAATTGTCATATCCTACCACCAGATCCTTCAAACTTCATACTTGTGAAATAAAAAACAAATTGTCATATCCTAACAACTCATCATTTAACAAATTAAACACCTAAGCATTTAAATGTCTTTTTCCTTAAGTTCCTCATCAACACAAGTGTTACTATTGATTTCATTAACAATGTCCATGACCACATCTATTTGGACAGCTTTAACTTTTTTTTCTCAACAATTCCAGTTGCTTCTTCATTCTCACCTTCTTCTCCTTCTTTTTCAGCATGTGCATCAGCTGCTGCTTCTTCAGTTTTCTTTTCTTCTACACCTTCTTTTCTTACTTCACTTGAAGCAGTTGTTTCTTCCTCAGCTTCTTCTTTTCATTCACCTGCTACTTCTTGCTCAACTTCTTCTTTGCCAGCTTTGGCAGCTTCTTCTTCAACAATTTTTCCTTTTTTCGTGCCTCCTAGTTCATCTACTGCCGCTTCTTCTTCTTCTGCTGCTGCTGCTACTACTTTTCCACCTTCTTCTTGGCTCTTATCTTCTTCACCTTCCTTTTTTTCTTTTTCTTTTTCCTCTTCTGCGACAACAGCGACCAACTCATCCATTTTGCTATTTTTTTGACATTCTTCATTCCTCTCCAATTCATGCACATGAACTATTTCATAATATTACAAAGTGTTACTGATATTTAAAGTTGAATATTCGTTAACAACATCAATTAATGAATGAAGTTGCCTCGCTCATGTTGTCACTCATCAATTTCCTTTTTCTTCATTTTTTTCTCTTTGATATAGGTAGCAATATCCAACACCACTTTCTCGAGCGCAGTCACACGCTTATGAAGATCCCCCCGGGATAAGGTTCCCGCTGCATCTTTGGAGGTGCTCAGAGAATCATCATCACCAATGCGTACTCCAACGGGGTTACCACCCAAATCCCCGTCATCATCACTGTCCTCATTTGAAGTAAGGACAGTCACCCCTTCTAACTCTTTCTATAAGCCATCAAGGAAGTTATTCTTCACCTCATCCGTATATGGCATAAATGTAATGATGTAATCCATCTTCGTCTCACGAACAGTAGGGATGATGTATGGGTGCACGTTCTACCAAATATCAATTAATAATTACATAACATTCGATAAAACGGTACTATTATTGCATTATAGACAATAAGTTCATACCTCGATAACTTTTCCTTTATATTTGAATGGGTGGCCTTCGATTATCATATCATTTTTTGAAGTGTGCCATCTGAGGATACAGGGGATGGATAAGGGCTCATCTATTGATTTTCCAGCAAATTCTCCAAGATAAGGATAGGCCTCATAGATCCAAATCTATAAGTAATACAACAGTGAAAAAAATAACTATGAGTCTATGACATAGTATAAATAAAATGATAATCTACGATAAACTCACTAAAGGGTTTATGGTAGATACCATGAATGCCTAGGGAAATTCGACTAGAGCATAGGATGCCTTTTGCTTCTCATCAAATACTTTTTTCTGCTTCTTCAAGTTATTTTTCTTCTTCAGATAGTCCATGGTCAGTTGAAATGCCTCTTTCCCCCACAGATACTTCTCAAAGAAACTCAAAGAGTTGGTCATTCAAATCAGTTTTGTGTCGACAACCTTCGTCGAATCTTTCGCAAGCAACATGGTGTGCAAGAACCACAGTAGACAACATTTCAACTTCTGGTCCTCGTTCAGCTTATTCCCTTTGATCAGGTGTAACAAGTTGGCTGCCTTGATGTTTTTATTTTTTGTCACCTTAAAAAAAAAATTGTCCCCCTTTGTTAACACCTTCTTGATTTTTGATTCACTGGGGTATGATGAGCAGTTCATCCCCGTGATCAAACAAAACTCTTTCAAGCCAAAACAGACAGGCTTGTTGTTAACGCAGAACTATATCTCATGATGCATCTTATCATTCTTAACACGTCGCAACAGCAAATAATAGACCAACTGCCCATTGAACTTGAGATGTTTCGGCAGGTTTCTCAGGTGTCCAAAACAGGACCGCTTGACTCTTTTCTTCAATTCTTAGTCGACAAGAATTTGCTTAAATTCTCGATAAGCAGCCATTCTTGATCTGACTGATATCTTTACCGGGAAAGATCCGACCTTGTCAATTATCGTTCGAAGATCATACCGCTTCATAAAAATGCACCTTGAAAGATATGACATGAAAAATGAATATTATCCCCATCATCACTATTACTCCCACTTCCCTCACACTCTTTACTGTCACTACTGACACTCCGCTTGGCAACATCTTTACTAAAATCAATGTAGTCGCTTATTTTCTTTAACTCCAAATTTGATTCGAACACTGACTCTTTAATTTTCTTTCTTTCTGACACTTTTTCAACTGCCGTAACTCTTTTTTCCTACTACTATCAGCGGTATCGTCTTTCTTTTTAGGAATAATAACTTTTCTACCCATTTTCAACACAGTCTACACCTAAAGAACAAATATCCTATTTTCAGTTCATAGACTACAAGTCTATCAACAAAAATAACTCAATGATCAAATGCAACCCCTCCCCCCCAAAAAAAAAATTAACAAACACCTCACCATTAAATAGTTCACTACACAAACATACAATAATTGAACCAAAATCGAACATGCAAAATATCAAAACACAACAATTGCTAAAAATCAAACTAGTGCACCTAATCAAACTAATTAGCTATTAATATTTCAATTTTCACTATTTCAGCAATCATGTTTTAAAAGAATTTCATACGTCTGAAAATTGAAATATATCTAGGGCATTCTCATTTCATAGACAACGGGTCTACGAATAGACCACAGTTCTACGGACACAAATAGGACGTTGTTCAAATTAAAATGCTAAAATAACTCTTCAAACAATAATTATACCACCATTCAACACTTTGTTGCTAAAAAAAACACAATTAAATCAAAACACCAAATTCGAAAAAAAAAAATCCTACATCACTACCAATCGATTAGCAAAAAGAAAAACCATTTAAATGGATCTAGAAATGATTGAAACTCCATTTTAACTAACCTTGAAAAGTAACAACCCCCCCTTAGCAGCTACAGACGAAAACATACGAAAATAGGGTTTTTGGGATAAGTTGTTTGAAAGCGGGAGTTGGGAATTGAATTAGGTGTATTATATTAAATTTGTAAAGTTGTATAAATGATGAATTGATCCACTGGCCCACGTGTAGGCCCCATTTTTTTCACTTTTTATACTCTAAACATAAAAAATAAATCAAAAAGAAATTAAGTGGGTATTTGGCAAAATAGTTTTGCAAAATTTCTTCTTTGCCAATTATTCCCAAGACTCTAATGAATGACAAATTTATTATTCGGGCATAGAACATCACAAGTAAATCTACGCAAGTCACATTCATCTTTTCTTAAAGAAAGCTAAGTAAAGGAACGAGGCTGACGGAGTGGGGAGGATTAACTATTTAACACTATGCTAATTTTTAATGCATATAGAGCAATAAGGCTCCTAATTACTCACAAAATTATGATGTGAGCGTAGCCACACCGAAACTTATTTGCAGCATATAGGAAGAGAATACAAAACCAATAGATTCTAAACGCAAATAAAAATAAATAAATTTTGCCAAGACCTACAGGGAGGATAATTTGTAAGTCTAAAGCACAGAGCAAATCAAAAACACATTTTTTAGGTGATTTTCATTTTTTATGATTCCTACAATGATTCGAATACATATTTTCTAATAATCCCATGTGGACGCAAGCAACCACATATAGTAATAACCAAGACGAGTAACGAGTGATGGGAGGTGAGATAGTTCATATATTCCTAAAACTCAATATATAAATAATACAAAGAGGATAGACAAAATGAATATGCACCTTAAAAAGTCGCAATGTATAGTAGCATAAGCCTGTCAAGTGGCCCGGGCTAATCCAGCCCTACCCGACCCACTTAAAGGATCTGGCCTGGTTTGGCCCAGCCCAGTAAGTCCTAGGATTTTAGGATTTTGGATCCCGGGCCGATTATTTTTTTAATTTGGGCTCGGTTAACCCGGCCCGAACCTAGCCCGGTATAGGCCCGCTGGTTAACTGGCCCAAATTCAATTATTTTTTATTTTTTTATTTTTGAGTTTTTAAATTTATGTAAATTATAAATTTTGGATCATTTTTCAATCAATAAAATTCCCCAAATTCATTCACTCCTTAGTCCTTACTTTTTATATTTTTTCATTTAATGATTTTAAATTGAATTTCTAGTTTTCTACTTTGAATTAAAAACTTACTTCTAATTTTTTATTAATTTACTACCAAGTATTATAAATTTATTATATTAAGTAGCATATGTTTTGTATATTTGTGTATATATCTTCTATAGATGTGTATATTTAATTTATACATGTGTATATGTTTTATAAATTAGTATATATAACAATATATATATATATATATATATATATATATATATATATTGTAATGTATATATATTGTAGTATATTTTACTAGTAGTAGTAGATATACATTGAATGGTGCATATACATGTGTATATATCTTCTATAGACGTGTATATTTAATGTATACATGTGTATATGTTTTATAAATTAGTATATAACTATATCTATATATATTGTAATGTATATATATTGTAGTATATTTTATTAGTATGAATATATATACATTGAATGGTGCGTATATATGTGTATATATCTTCTATAAATGTGTATA
>NW_025860744.1:0-1684 GCF_002878395.1 Capsicum annuum
CCTCATTCGTGTTGTTTCGCCCGTTTGTCCACCCAAATAGCCACAAAAATTTAAAAGGACCATATTGGGACGATCCCTAACCTCCCTTGTATGTCCAGGTCAATTTTTGGCCCACAGCATGCCCAAACCCCGGGCCCACCTCCAAAACCATGGGTTATAGCACACTGATTTGGCCAAAATGTCATGTTCACACCGTTTCACCCGTTTTTCCACCGAAATGGCCACAAAAATTTAAACGGACCATACAGGGATGATCCCAACCTCCCTGGCTTACCCCGATCAATTTTTTACCCACAGCACGCTCGAACCCTGGGGCTATCCCCGAAACTGTGGGCTATAGCCAAGAGGGTTGAGGATTGTTCCAGTGTGGTCCATTAAAGTTTTTGTGGACATTTGGGGTGACAAACGGGTAAAATAGTATGAACGAGGCATTTTCGAGCCAAATTGGTGTTTTATATCCCACAGTTTTGGGGATGGGCCTGGGGTTCGGGTATACTGTGGGCCAAAAATTGACTGGGGCATTCCAGGGAGGTTGGGAATCATCTTAGTATGGTCTGTTTAAATTTTCATGGCTATTTGAGTGGACAAATAGGTGAAATGGCGCGAACGAGTCATTTTTAGGCCAAATCAGTGTACTATAGCCCACAGTTTAGGGGGTGGGCTCGGGGTTCGAGTGTGCTTTGGGTCTAAATTCGACAAAGGCATGCTAGGGAGGTTGGGGATCATCCCAGTGCAGTCCATTAATATTTTTGTGGCTATTTGGGTGGACAAACAAATGAAATGGCATGAACGGGGCATTTTTGGGCCAAATCGGTGTGCTATAGCCCACAATTTTGGGGATGACTCTAGGGACCGAGCGTGTTGTGGGTCAAAAATTGATCGGGCATGCCAGAGAGATTGGGTATCATCCCAGTGTGGTCCATTTAATTTTCGTGGCAATTTGGGTGGACAAACAGGTGAAACAGGGCGAACGGGGCATTTTTGGGCAAAATCAGTGTACTATAGCCCACAATTTTGGGGTGGGCTGGGGATCCGGGTGAGCTGAAGGCTGAAAATTTACTGGGGAGTGAAAGAGAGGTTGGGGATCATCCCAGTGTAATCCGCTTAAATTTCCGTGGCTATTTGGGTGTACAAATGGGCAAAACGGTGCGAACGGGCCATTTTTGGGCCAAATCGGTGTGCTATAGCCGACGGTTTTAGGGGTGGGCCCGGGGTTCGGGTGTTCTATGGGCCAAAAATTGACCGGGTGTGCTAGGGAGGTTTGGGATCATCCTAGTGTGGTTTATTTAAAATTTCATGGCCATTTGGGTGGACAAATGGGCGAAACAGCACGAATGGGGCATTTTCGGGCCAAACTGGGGTGCTATAGCCCACAGTTTTGGAGGTGGGCTCGGGTTATGGGCATGCTGTAGGCCAAAAATAGATCGGGGTATGCCAGGGAGGTTGGGGATCATCGTAGTATATTTCTTTTAAATTTTTGTGGCCATTTGGGTGGAAAAATGGGCGAAATAGCGTGAACAGGGGTTTTCGGGTCTAATCGGTATGTTATAAAACATGGTTTTGGGGGCGCGCTCGGGATCTAAGCGTGCTGTGGGCCAAAAATTGACCTGGGCATGCCAGGGAGGATCATCTCAGTGTGGTCCGTTTAAATTTTTGCAGCCATTTGGGTGGACAAACGGGCAAA
>NW_025860745.1:0-3340 GCF_002878395.1 Capsicum annuum
GGGAAAAATGTACGAAAAATATCTGTGTTTATACGAAATTTGCAGTTACGCATCCTAAACTTTGCGGGGGTCCTATGACCCCCTAGATTATTTTTTACCGTATTTAACTGACATATATTTGCCCCTTATCAAACATTTTTTTTTACGCGCTCGATGTGTGTGAAATACACGCAGTAGTCCAAGTGTCAACTATATGTCAGTTAAATACAATAAAAAATAATTTAGGGGGGGCACATGACCCCCGCAAAGTTGAGGATGCGTAACTGCAAATTTCGCCAAAGTATAGGTATTTTCTGCACCTTTTTCCCTTAATACTTTTTAAATGTGTACTTTGTTAGTAATACTTAGCACTATTATTTTGTTTAGACTTAAAAATGTGTTAGATATTATGTTTACGTTTTACATTTTGTGTTATTATGTTATTTTATTTAAATTTAAAAGTTAAAGATTAAGCTCCATGTCCGAGAGTTACGTTAATGCCTCCGCCCGGGGGCGGATCTACGTTGATTCTTGGGGTGTTCCGATACTCATTAAATTTGATGCGAAATATGTATAATTACATAGAAAATATATAAATATAGGTATAAAAGTATCCACTGAAACTTGGATGCACTGACATTTAACTTGACATTATTACGCAACCTTCCACCTGACATTCATTTTCTGGCTTGCTTTTTCAGTTCTTAAAGAAAATAATCCGTGGCATTCCCGGAATTTAATGTTTCCGTTTTTAATTGATTAGACATTAGTCTCAAAAATGTTTGTGTACTTTCTCCTTGTGTTTGCACCCGTACAAATGCATGTGCACTTGACGAAGATGTTTCCTGGAGAGCAGAAGAAGTTGCTTTGATATAATGCAACCATGATTATTTTTAAACTCATGCTTCAATTTCCCATGTTACATTCTATGAAATGACTCTGGACTTCTTTCGAAAGTGAAAAAAGAGGTAGGAAGAATTTTCTTATCTCGTTTGATTATAGGAAAGTTATAGGGAAATTGGATTCATGGAGCTTACATCGCCCACGCATCTTAATTGGTTGAGTAACCTCTACTGCAGAGATAATGTATGATTAAGTTCTGAAATATGACGAGTTTACTACATCAACTCTTATTAAGATTTCAACATGAAAATGCGTAAGGAGCCTACGAGGTAAAATAAGGCCTGTGAGAGAGAAATGGATTAAGTAGGTATTTGTTCATGAAAATGGAAAAAAATTGAAGGTGGAGTTGTGGTTGTGTTTGGCACGTTGGAGTTGTTTTTAAATTTTTGTGAGATAACTCAATTGAAAAAAGTGAAAACACATTTTTTATTTGGAGTTGTATTTGAAATTTTTATGATCAAATGTTGTTTTTAAGATAAAGTAAAAAAAAAAAAGTTATGACAAATAGTCAAAATACTTGATTAATTTTTTGTTTTTATTTAACTGAAACTAAAACGTACAAGTTAAAATTTTCAATTGATATAATGCATAAATAAATTTGGAATTTTTTTTATTCAGTATTCGATACTCATATTGGAGCCTGCTAAATTCAAATTCGTGCCGAAAAATTCCACATTAGAGGCTAAAGCCTCCCTAACAAAGGCGATGCCATAATCAAGGGAACTCAAATCCAAGAACTCTAATAAAGGAGAAAGTACTTACCACTCACAATCCTTTTGGTATTTAAAAAAGTATTAAACATTGATATATTATTGACATAATGTTTTAGATATAAAGCAAAATAACATTGTCATTCTTTTAAATACGAAAAGAGTAACAAGGCTGCTTGAAGAGAAAAGAATATAATATATTTTTTTACAAGAACTAAATTATATCTGAGGTATGAGATTCAAAATATATGAAAATACAACTTGATAATTGTAACAAAAATATGAATTAGCTATATTTTTTATTATTATTATTTAAATGTATGATTGAGATTTCATTAAAAGGAAATGAAATGCTATACGTAATAACCACACAAATTGTTCTATAATCAGAAATCAATAAATTTAAGGATAAACAACATAAATCCCAACACTTTACTACGTAATTACTCTCTCTTCCTACTTTTATAATAATTACATAAAATTTCATCTATGATACATTAGTTAATGTCATGATACATTAATAAATCTTTATTGTGATTAAAAACGGAAAGAAACAATAATTAAGCCTATAATTGAGCAATTAATGCGCTTAATTAAGGAAATTATTGTTTAAATTACATAATATACGTCACTTAATAACTTATGATAACAAATATCATAAGTTTTCCTATTATGTAAAAACTTATGATATATTTTATTATGGTAATAAATATCTCATTTAATAACATTGAGTTCATATACACTACAATTCATGACACATTATATTTATTTGTGGTTACTAATACATTATTATATTTAATTTGCTTAATACTTTATACGTGTAAAAATTATCTAATACATTGTATTAAAAGCTAAATATCTTATGATACATTACTTTATATGCAAATAAAACAATATTATATCTACTATTGTATTGTTAATTCAAGTTTCTGATACATTACATTATTTTGGTTGAGATGCATCACTGTAATTAAGTTTGCATTATACTTGACTTATTTTTGAAAATATTTGATACATTATATAATTTACATTAAGTTATAAAACAACTTATATGATACATTGCTGAAAAGTAAAATATCTTTTGATGCATAATAATCTAATAGATGGACGAAAATTAATTTATAGAAATTGTAATAAAAACAATTAAAAGTTTTGCTTAGGAAATAGCTGGATACATTGCCTGAAGTTTGGGCGAGATTTGTGGCGCAATAGGTGAAGTAATAGGGGTGAATTGTGATGAATCTGAAAATAAGCTACTTTTATGAGTTAGAAGAGATTTTTGTAATTAGTTTAGTGGGATGAAATTTTTAAGTAATATAATGGAAAGTTAAGGTATTGTTTTAAGTAATTTTTCCATAAATTAATGAGTGATATAGTTGATAATTGCGTATTTATGATGGACATTTTGTCTTAAGAGAAAATTTGCTTTTACTTTTTTTAGGAAGCGGAAACTTTTAGGTTCTTTCTAATTAGCAGAAATTTGCTTCTATATATATATATATTTATTATTATGATGTTTGAATCAACTTACGCGCACCTCGATTAATTATACGAACTATATGCCAGCTCGCATTAGTAACAGGTAGCAGACAATTCTATCTACTAAAATTGTTCTACTTTTACAATTTTACTTAGTTAGTCGAACACCTTAAATATCACAAAAATGCTTTTCTTCAAAGAAAGAAAAAATAAAAATTATTTTCACCTCGTAAACCGCTTGATCAACATGCTCTATAGACTATAAAATG
>NW_025860746.1:0-1305 GCF_002878395.1 Capsicum annuum
TAAAATACGTACACCTTATGTTCACTTAAAATATTAAACTTGGATTCAAAAATTTTCGAGGTGTTACATACGTGGATGCTTCTCAAGCCCAATTTCTTCAATTTGAATGGCCAGCCCATTTACTTCGTTGTCTAATGTTGGTTCACTAGTTGGGATTATAACATTACTCCCTCCCGAAAAGAGAACCTTGTCCTCAAGGTTCTGAGTAGTTGAATCTTGGAGCTTCAATGGAGAAATGTGTTGATTAGGTTGTCCTCTATAGCGTTTGAGCAACAAAATATAAAACACCGGGTGAATGCGAGCCTCCTCATGTAGCTGGAGTTTATATACCACCAAAACAATTCGCTTTAGCGCCTTGTATGGGCCAAAGTATTTCCTACCCAGTTTATGTTGTTGGTTGCTTCATAAGGATTGTTGTTTATACGTATGCAACTTCACAAAGACCTAGTCACCTTCTTCAAAATGATCCTCAATTCAACCCTTATCAGCGTACTCTTTCATTCAATCTTGCGCTTTGGAAAGATTGAGCTTCAAGAAATCTAAAACTTTATTCTGACGTAGCATTTATTATTCAATGAGATCATCAGAAGCACTGTCAAGAATGTATCGATCTATGTTAGGAGGTTCTCTCCCATATAAAGCTTGAAAAAGTATCAAACAAGCTGATGTATGAAGTATTGTATTAGACCAAAATTCAGCCCATGGTAGCATAGATACCCATTCATGCAGGCTATCAGCTACAAAGCATCGCAAGTATTACTTAACGCATTTATTCAACGCCTCTAATTATCCATCTGTCTACGAGTGTATGTCGTGCTCATGGCCAAAACAGTCAGTAATGATTGTTCGCGGTGGGCCGTGAAGCTTAATCACATACAAAAGTTACAACCACAATTTGAGCATTAAAAGTTGTTGGGAGAGGAATAAGTTGTCCATACTTGGACATTCTATCAACCACAGTCATAATGGTAGCTTTCCCTTTAGAGCTCGACAAACAAGTAATAAAGTCAATAGTTATATCTTTAAAAACTATCTTCAGTATCGGTAATGGTTGTAACAGACCTGTTGGCAATCGATTGATGTCCTTAGATCACTGACAAGTCTGGCGTAAAGCAATGTAAACCATAACATCATTATGCATTGCTAGACAGTAAAATTTTGAGGCCAAACGATGAGAAGTACGAGCAACTCCAGCCTGGCCCCCTATATTTAAATTATGAAATTTTGAAAGTAACAATTGCTTCAAGGGAGAATCTCATGGTATTATTAGGCGTCCTTTGTAGAAGAAGAGTCCTTTGAAAAAAT
>NW_025860747.1:0-2566 GCF_002878395.1 Capsicum annuum
AAAAAATTTATATATGTAAAATTGTAATTCATACTAGTATCTGCACAAAAATTCAAAAAGAAAGAAAATAAAAGGTTGAAAAAAATCATACAAGAAGTGTATATGAGGGCGTTTGTTATTTAAACAGAAAAAGATTATATTTGCATCTCCATTTCACGAAAAAAAAGGAAAGTGAGGTTGCTTGGGAAAAAATGAAATGGCGAGGACGTGAAGTAAGTGTGGCAATCGTGATAATGGACATCTTGGGCTAAGCAGTGCCATGATCGAGTGGCTGTTTACTAGATTTTTTTAAATTTAGGTGTTAATTTTGTAGAATTATTTTAATTTTAGGTGTTATTTTGGTCCTTTCCTCCTTATATTATTATATATTATAGGGCAAAATTCAGAAATAACATTCTTATCCCCTTAATTATGAGTTTCATAGCAACGGTTTCATAATTACATAATATAGCAAGTTATATTTTGTATGTTTGCAAACTGTTACTACAAAAATACAACTACATATGATTTTTACTGCCCTTATAATCGATATGTATTTTGTATTTTTGCAAACTATTGCTACAAAAATACAAATACATATACTACAAAATGTAATTTGATAATAGTGTTGCTATTTTTTGTAATTTAATACTTATATAAAAGAAACCAACAAAATCTTTTTGGGCTCAAGTAAAAATTCACCTCTATTTAAAGGCTCTATGTAAAAGAAACCAACAAAAAGTTTTCGGGTTCACCTCTATTTAAAGGCTCTATTGGGGAAATAGTCCATATCCAAATTTGTGATGCTAGGGTTTTGTCAATTTGTTGTCACAGCCGCCACTACCATCACCACCATCAAAAGGTGAAAAACCGCTGCCGCCATCATCACCACCGCTTCAATCAGAAAGGTGAAAAGGAAAGTGAATCGAAATACTCGAGCGAATCAGATTATGAGCCGTTGGTGAAGAAGCAAAAGGTGAATGAGGAGGGAGATGCAGAAGAAGAAGAAGAGTCGAGCGATTTCAAAACTTCAGATCAATTACCTCTGACGGATGGAAGCGACATCGACGGCGGCGATTCGATTGTTGAGGAGAGCGAGGTACTTACTTGCTTTTATCATTTATGTGCCTACTAAAACCGTTTGCATATTTGAATATAGATTGTTTTTCCTCCATCAACTTCATATCTTTTATTATATAGATAGATTTGTGTTAATGGTCCAAAACACACCTTTATTATCCTGATATTTTCTGTTACATGCCTAACAGTTGATGCGTGTTTTACTAAATAATTGGTGATAGTTTAGGCATGAAATTAAAAAATTGGAATACTTTAGATGTGTTTTTCACCTTTCGCTCTATAGATGCCTTTTTCTCTATCAGGTTCATCTTTTATATAGATTGTTTTCTGTCAAATAGGTAATATAACATGAATTTTCTTATGGTTGGGTCCTAATTGGCGGAGCAATAAATTTAACCAAGGGATGTCACGGTATAAAGAAGTAAATTCATAAAGAAGCATAGTCCTTGATCTACATACATTAGTCGTAGGTAATGCTTCTATTATTCAAATCGAGTTAAGCTCCCCCCTCGGTTGAGTTGGCTTAATCCCTAATCAAGGGGTGTCAATATGTAGTATATACATGTAACATTTTTGCCTAGTTGTGCAATGTAATTTTCTGAAAAAGGGATGTCGGTCAATACCCTTTAAGCACACGTGGCTCCGCCACTCCTTGGCATATTTTTTAATATGTTGTATCCATAACTTGTTCACATGACTTGGAACATCAGTACGGTTTATATCTCTGGACAGACTTAGGGAGATTATAATATTGAGTTTCGGTCTAATGAAATGGAGACTATTAGATTAATACATGTACTAGTTAGTTGTTTTGCCTTGCTGTTGTTTCCGTTTGTTGTTATTGCCTCTTTTTCACTTATTGCTCAGCCGAGTGTCTTTCCAAAACAAAAATTCTTATCTTCGACCTTCCCCGGAACCATCCTGTGGGATTACACTATGTTTGTTGTTGTTGTTGAAACTAGCAAAAAGAAGGAAGAATTTTTGGGAATTGAAATTTCTAATGACATTCCGTGTTTCAATCCCTTATAACCTTTGCATTGGGTTTAAATATAATCCTATTCAATTGGCTAACTCTATAATTAGTTATGTCTTAGCTGGATATCGAATGAAACTTGGTTGCTAGAAGGCAACTCAACAGGGGTTTTAGGAAAAGATAGTGAGGAAAAACATTAATGGATATCCTAAATTTTACAGAAAAGACAAAATAAAATGACTTGCTGATCTTTTCTAGCATTACTTCTCCTTGTTTCTTTTAAAGGCATCATATGGCAGTCAAACAGTAACCACCACCATTAAACAACACCATATGGATGCCAAACGTCAAGTTTGATTACTCAACTCTACTTCTTCAATTGTTTTGACTTTCAACTGTTACAATCTTTAGCCCTTAAACGAAAGTGGTGCAATTTGGTAGGAAGTGACTTGTGAGTCTTTTTTTAGTATAGAGCATGTTAATAAAAGGAAAGGGGGTTAATTTTACTTTCTAAAAGGGGGTAAGGAGGGGATC
>NW_025860748.1:0-1980 GCF_002878395.1 Capsicum annuum
TTCTTGATTCACTTAATTATAGTGAAACATAAATATTTTTTTAAAGTTTTATTATTTATATTATTTAAATTAATTGTTTAGATCTTTGGGGATGACATATTTTTCATGATATTTTGAATTATTCTTTGGATATAATAATATTTTTCATATAAATTTCTTGATTGATTATTTACTAATTGATCTTTCTTAGTGATGTTTCTTGTAAAACGTTTTTGATTTTCTCAATTTTAATGAAATGATAAATAATTATTTTAATAATATTATTATTTATATTATTCAAATTAACTGTTGACATATTTTAAGGAATGCCATCTTTTTCTTAATATTATTTTTCGAAATGACTCTTTGGTCATAAATTTTTATGCATATAAGTTGCTTGATTAAAATAGTTTTTTTCTCTTAATTGAATTTTCTTGTAGTACTTTTTGAATTTACTCAATTGTAATAAAATCATAAATATTTATTTTTATTTGATATTATTATTTTTTTAGGGAAGATATCTTTTAGATAAGCATTCTACATTTGTTTTGATTTCCTCAATTATATTAATTATAAATATTTATTTTTTAATATTATTATTTATATTATTTGGATCAATTATTTGCATATTTTAGGAGATGACATTTTTTCATATTTTTTCTATTATTTTGAAATGACGTTTTGGTCAAATTTAGTTATTTTTATCTGTTGGATATTGAGGGAGAGCGATCTTCAACCAATATCAAAATTACTCGCTATGGTAATTTCACTTTCTTTTATTCATTGCTTTTAGGTTTTTGATTTTGCTCGAAATCATGTCTTGTAGAATTTTCTAGTGAAAGATTACTTCTTTTCTTTTTCTTGATTAAACCACCTAATATTAAATTGGGCTTTTTTGAAAGAATTTTAAATGAAAATGAGGGAATTTTTCACATGGATTCTGACGTGGATTGTCCAATTGATATTTTTTTGTCCACACGACATGCTTGGTGTTGTTTCGTTAGAGAGGAGGTTATTATATCGAGCTAAAAATTTAACGGAGAGGTATTTTTGATCCAAAAATTAATAAAGAGTATTTTTTTTTCATTTCAAATAGTTTAGGGGTATTTTGACCCTTTATCAATTAATAAATAATATACAAAATAATTTTTTATTGTAAAATACTAGTTCTCAAGATGTCACGTTTGACATAACCTAATGTTAGACTATTATCCTTTATTATATATAAAGAACTTTTTTAATGTAAATTTTACTATATGATGAAGGGCAAAGGGCCAATGAAAAAGAGCCAAAGAAGATATGTTGACCTGTTGCCTGCGTTGACACGATTTCATTGGTCATTTATCCTCCGCTTTAATTTATTTATGTTATTTTCTTAATTTGTTATATATTTCAAGAAAAATCATAAAAAATACTATAAATCATAATAATTAACAACTTTAAAAATTTAAAAGATATAAAATATTTGGACAAGAAGTTATAGCAGTGCCACTTTGATTGAAATAGAAGAAAAAATATTATAAATTGTAATAATTAAAAACTTAGATTATTTTTAAAATATAATTGATTAACAATACCATACAAGTTTGGTCAGGAGATTAAAATATATTATTTAAAAATTACAATAGTTAACATCTTAGATATCTAAAATATATAAAAAATATGATTGATTATCTAAATCATATTTTTATTACTGACAAAAAATAATGTATATTATAGGCATGCTCCCTCGATATCAAGTATTTGTATAATTATTAAATGATACTTATAATTTTTTTACTACTTTTGAATTTGGTAAGTATGTATTTTGAAGTGATTAAATAAAATGGCCTTAGTGCTGCATATGTATGTATTTTGGAGTGATTAAATAAAATGGCCACTCGGCCGAACAAAAATTTGATTTTAAAAAAATGGTATGGTTAAAATATTACATCTGTGACTTAACATATACTATCTTCAATTTGACCCATTTGACGAGAAGAACCATATGAGTTTCACGGC
>NW_025860749.1:0-5018 GCF_002878395.1 Capsicum annuum
ACCTTAATTGATTAATATAGGACTAGGGTACTAATACCTTAATTGAATAGTATGGGACTAGGGTTGAGTTCTCGTAGGGTCAACTACAACTTTAATTGAGTCTTTTGGCAATTGTATAATGAGACAGTACTATGTTCCTCCCGACAGATTCGTCGATCGATCACTTTGAGCCGAACCAATTCTTACTACCTCATATGTTGGACTAATACCTTAATTGATTAATCTAGGACTAGGGTACTAATACCTTAATTAAATAGTCTGGGACTAGGGGTGAGTTCTCATAGGGTCAACTACAACTTCAATTAAATCTTTTGGCAATTGTATAATGAGACAGTAATGCGTTCCTATCGGCACAGTCGTTGACCGATCACTCTGAGCCGAATCGATTCTTATTACTTCATATGTTAGACTAATACCTTAATTGATTAATTTAGGACTGGGGTACTAATGCCTTAATTGAATAGTCTGGGACTAGGGGTGAGTTCTCATAGGGTCAACTAAGACTTTAATTGAGTTTTCTGTCAATTGCATAATGAGACAATACTGAGTTCCTCCTGAGAGGGTGGTCGATCGATCACTCTGAGCTGAACCGATTCTTACTACCTCATATGTTAGACTAATATCTTAATTGATTAATCTAGGACTAGGGTACTAATACCTTAATTGAATAATTTAGGACTAGGGGTGAGTTCTTATAGGGTAAATTATCGATTAATCTAGGACTAGGGGTGAGTTCTTATGGGGTCAGCCACAAAAGATGGCAGCGCCTATTTGATAATTTACAACATATGGGTAATCTGTTGTGACATATGACAATACATTTGATAATTTACAATAGATGGGTAATCTGTAGCAACATATGACTTAATCTGTTTGATAATTTACATCAGATTTGTAATCTGTTGTTACCTAATCTGAATGATAATTTACAACAGATGGGAAATCTGACACAACATGTTGAATATTTGTTTTTTACAATTTCAATTGAGTTAATATGTTAGACTAATAGTACCTAAATTGATTAACCTAGGACCAGGGGTGAGTTTTCTCAGTGTCACCTCCTAGAGTACTCGGTCAACTACAACTTCAATTATTTTTATACAATTTCAATTGAATTACTCTTTCAGCAATTGCATGATGAGAGGGTTAAAAATTACGAATATATTTTATGATTTTAAAAGTAAGTTAGATCATTTCGGACCAAATTAACATTTTCAAAACTACTTGTCATTTTTTTCCAAAATACAAATCAACCCATACAAAACGTTTCATCATTTCAAATCTCGAGGTCTGGATCTTTCTCTCTCATTCTCACTCAACAATACAGTACATACAACAAATACTCAACAAATTTGCTCAACCCTCCATAACAGATAGTTTTTCTTCTTATTTTAGACCACATAGGTGTTATTTTCGACTTCATTCTTGCTTGAATCAGTCAGTTTCTTTGCCTTCGTAGGCAACAGAGTTCGAGAAGAGCTCTATATTTGTTTTTTCCTAAAAAATAAGGGCTTTTAAGTTAATGATGAAAAATAAAACTTTTAGTTGTATTATCTTTGAGAATGGGTTTACAATTTTAAGTTTTGATGGTAAAATCATAGGAAGAACTTAAGAAATCTCTAGTTTCTATCGCAATGTTCCGTTGACTGTCGTGGTATATTTGGATAGTGGTGGTGGTGGTGGTAGGGTTTGTGGTTATCGTAGTGGCACCGGTGGTGGCATTGGTTGGTGGTGTTTGTAGTGGTGTCGGTATTCGTGGTGTTTGTTTGTTTGTTGGCATTGGTTGGTGGTGTTTGTAGTGGTGTCAGTATTCGTGGTGTTTGTTTGTTTGTTGGCATTGGTTGGTGGTGTTTGTGGTGGTGGCTGTTGGTGTGTCGGTATTCGTGGTATTTGTAATGTATCTATCCATACATCAATTGTAATGTCATTTTTATTTTTCTTTGTCTGTAGGTAAAACATGTCTCCCATAAAAAAAGAAAGTGAAAGTGGATCAACGCCTGACCACAAAAAAAAGGCTACAGTATAGAGGGATTCGGAGGAGCTTTCTGAACAATCTTAGTTAGGAAAAAGTGAAGCTGAGGAGAGATGCGAAAATAACATTGATAGAGGTGGACAAGGGTCCGTAGATGATGATGAAGAAAATAAAAGTAAGAAAGAGGAGGAATTAGAGAGTCAGAAAGAGAAAGAGGATGATCATCAACATAATGATAATGGATCATCGACGGAGCGTGAGTTAATATCGACATCCCAGCATGATCCTACCAAAACTTTTAGTATTGACAGGTTTCAAGTTGCGATGCTGATAAATAACCCAGAAGGAAAACAAGGAAAATTTTTGAATATTTTATGAAAATTATGAAGAACAAAAATATAGGCGGACTTTTTAAGAAGAGCTATTTTGGACGCTTTCTTGAGCTTCCTGAGGACCCCTCTGCCCGTATCCATTTCCCTATGACGATGGTATATGGTCTTCTCAAGCGTAGGATCAAGTACGCAGGGGATGATAAAGATCTAGAGGAGGGGGAAAAAGAAGATGGATAAAATCTGGATCAACTACTGTGGCATGCCTGTTTGTATTGACTTGCAAGAGTTTGCCATAGTGATGGGCCTGAGATGCCATCATCTAGAAGGACCACCACCCCGCAAAAGATCCAAGGCAAGAAAATGCAAGGGAAAAATAAATGGGTTGTTTGACATTGCTCGACGTGGCTACAAAGCATCGGATTTATTGACAGATCTCAAGGATAAAACCATACCAGAGCAGTACAGGGAGAAATTGTGCATAGTTTAGTTTGGTTTGCCCATTCGGTTATATTGGCAAGAGACGTCAACAAGGTCATAGAAGATGATTTGTTGGTGCGTGCTGAGGATTTTGATAAATTCAACAATTATCCCTAGGGATATGACAAGTTCTAGTTGACTGTCCAATATTTACTGACAAAGCTATCCTCAGGGACGACCACATTATACATCTTTCCTTGGGCTTTCATGGTGAAATTAATTACTAATTTTACTCATCCATTAATTTATATTGAATATAGTTATTATGATTTTTTTTTTGCTTCCTGTTTATATTTTTTAGGCTTGGGAATTTGATGTCATTCCTTCCCTCCAAAAGCAGTTAATGGATTACTCGGATGAGGTTTCTCATCTAAGGATGTTTAGGTGATTGGCTTCAAAGAGAAACACCAATATTAAGAAGGATAATATCTTTAACCCTCCGGATGATGCAGTACATCTTTTTCAAGTAAAATAATTCTACTCAAAGATAAGAAAGATAATGAACAGATGTTATATCTAGTGCAACAGATGTTATATCTGATGCACCAGATAGGACATCTGTTACGAAGGGGTATATCTTGCATCAGATTACCTATCTGTTGCTTTGGTTCTCTGAACTCGACTCCTAAAAGATTAACCATCTACTACAGATTATACAACAGATATTTAATCTGATAACATATTGTTCATCTATTGTGACATACAGATCATTTGTTGTATAACAGATTACCCATCTTGTGCAGCTGTTGCAACAGATGATTAATATTTTGCATCAGATTATCCATGTGTTGCTCTATTTCTCTGAACGCAGATGTTGCAACAGATGATTGATATTTTGCATCAGATTATCCATATGTTGCTCTATTTCTCTGAACCAGACTCAAATGGATTTTAACCATATACTGCAAACTATGCAAAAGATGTTTTTTTTAAATGTATCCCAACTGTGAAAATTATTATATTATATGAGTTAAATCCATCTGTCTTTTTTTTTCTTTTTTATAGGTTATGCATCCATGGATCATGCCTACTGAGGAGGAGTCAGTGATGACTTCTTATATTACTCTAGGTCATGTTGATACTATTGCAGACCCAACGGTGGAGTTAATAAAGAAGGAATTGGCTGGAGTAATTAGGCAAGGTCAGCTTAATGTTGAGGCTCTTCATGACCAATCTTTTACTAAGGCAGGTTCTGGTGCTTCTTCTGGTGGAGTTGTTGGTGCTGGTGGCAGGAATGCTGATGCTGCCACCAATCATGATGATGAGCATGTTGATTCTCAAGAAAGAATAAATATGTTTTAAAATACCCTTTTTCTCCCTAACACAGGTCCCTCTCACCCCTCTTCACCCTCGTGTTCTCGTTGCAAATGTGATGAGTGCAAGGAAAGATAGGATAAACTCTTTGAAAAAGTAGAGTCTATCTCTAAATCTATCGAGGAGTTCAAATCCAAGAGGTATGTCATACCATCCAAGAAGGTGAGGGATCCAAACACTCCTACAACATTGGTTAAGAGAAAGAAATGAGCAATTAGAGACGTACTCTCCACTCTAAAATCAAAAGAAATTGCAATTCTTCCCTCTCTAAAAGCTTTTAAAGTTTAAGGGCCAGTCAAGAAGGTGGAAATATACATGGAACTTGGCACTGAAGAGAAAAGGGATCTACGATAGGCCAAGAATGTCAAGCCAGGCGTACCAGATTACCCCAGGCCTCCCTTTCCCCCTCAAGACTTCCAGACTATGACTGATATGCGTATGTCGTATGAGGACAAGGCAAGTTTACTTTTCCTATCCTAGCCCTTCTAATCTACCCCATGAAGAAGAAGCTACGCAATAGATATCACATCTGTTGCAACAACTGGGTATACTGGTGCAACTGGTTGTGGTTCTATTATAACTTATTATCCATCTGTTGCATAAGTTGCGTTGGATTATTGATTCAGATAACGCTATGCAATAGATGGACCATCCGTTGCATCTTTACAATTACTAACCTATTTAAAAATTGACTTCTTATCTCACAGTATGTTGATATAATTCTCTGCCTCAAGAGGAAAAGGTAATTAATGTATTGGGAAGCTTATGACGCTACCGATAGGATAATCAACCTCGACTTCTGCAAGAAGCTCAAGGATAGGTACGATCAAATCAATGGAGAGGCATCAGCCCTTGGCGTGGGACTTGATTTCCTAGTTCCTACGTTGGTCTTGGATGAAGAAGAAACGTTAAGATATGTTAGA
>NW_025860750.1:0-3540 GCF_002878395.1 Capsicum annuum
CTAGAAGCCTAGAGCAGAGCATGAGAAATATGCAAGGATTAGGTGGAACAAAAAGTGTTTCAAACATGGATTTATGTATGTTTCCTGATGTCCAATTGCCGATAGGGTTCAAAATGCCAAAATTTGACAAATATGAAGGACATGGCGATCCTGTAGCTCATTTGAAAAAGTTTTGCAATCAATTAAGGGGAGCATGAGGAAAAGAAGAATTATTGATGGCTTACTTTGGAGAAAGCCTTACAGGGATAGCTTCTGAATGATTCATCAATCAAGACATTTTTTGTTGGTACGTATGGGATGACATGGCTCGATATTTCGTTAAACAATTTCAATATAACATTGAGATAGTGCCAGATCGCACTACGCTTACCAACATGAGAAAAAAGATGATCAAAAGTTTTTGAGAATATGCCGTCAGATGGAGAGAGCAGGCTTCAAGAGTTAGACCATCGATAAAAGAATCTGAAATGATTGATATTTGTCTGCAAGCACAAGAACCTGATTATTTCCATCATTTTCTCTCTACTATCGGAAACACATTTGCCAAAGTTATCAAAGTTGGAGAGATAGTAGAGAATGGAATAAATTCAGGAAAGATCATCAGCCAGGCCGCTTTGAAAGCAACAACACAAGTAATTCAAAGTGGTGCAGGAAGTTTCGAGGGAAAGAAAAGAAAAGAGGATGTAGCAACCGTTGTGACAGGTCCACGATAAAATTAGAGAGGTGCACATCAACCATACGCATAGAATCCATTATATTTCATTCCATCTCCCCAATATCCTATTTACAATGCACAACCATATGCTTGGGCTTCTTCTTACCTACAGTGGCGTGCACCAGCAATCCAAAATCATCCAACGACCCCGTAAGTTCAAAGAGGCCCTCCGAGGTCTAATTTTTAGCCTAGAGCAGAATTCAAAAGGGATAACATGGTAAAAGATAATTTCACTCCTATTGGAATATCTTACACCAGTTTATTTCATAGGCTGAGAAAAATAAATGTTTTAAACCCAATTGAGTGAAGGATCCCGAATCCTCCTTCGAAGAACTTAGACTATTCTAGAAGATGTGAATACTGTTCTGATGCCCCATGGCATGACACTGAGAAATGTTGGTATCTGAAAAGAGCCATTCAAGATTTTATTAATACCTAACAGATTATGGTAGAAAGTCCAGGCGCTTCAAATGTCAATCAAAATCCGCTGCCAGATAATAATGAAATAAACGTGCTCGAAGTGATACTCAGTGGTGAAAATGCTATGATTTCCTTTAAGCCGATCATTAAAATTAAAACTGATTTGGAAAAATCAGCAAATGCTATGGATTTAATGAAAGAAAAGCCTGTAGAAGCGGAGGTTGTGATAGCAAAACCCGAATCATCGAATGATCCCTTGGTGATGGGGAAAGAGATTTCAGAAAATATTGGGTCAAGTCAAATAAAGCCGAAACTCATTATTCCCGAGAGATCCAATAAGTCTCTTTTAATCATAAAAGGATCTCCAGTAGCTTCTATTGTTATTAAACCAGTGTCACAGCTGCCTATGGTTGATACCAAGGCAGTACCTTGGAATTATAGTCGCGTTGTGGTGATGCACAAGGGGAAAAAATGACTAAAGATGTAGATGAAGTAGGGGCATTAACTCAATCTGGAAGATGTTATGCTCCAGTAGAGTTAAGAAAGAATAAACAAGGCGGTGAAGAACGAATGACATTCAAGAAACCTGTTACTGATGAAGAAGATGAAATTTTTTTAAAGAAAATGAAATTACCAGAATATTTTGTTATAGAAAAGTTGAAGAAGACACCAACACAGATTTCTTTGTTGTCTTTGTTGATGTATTCAGAGGAACACCGTAAGGCTATAATGAAGATTCTTAATGAAGCATGTGTTCCCAGTGATATTAAAGTGAATCAACTGGAAAAATTTATTGAAAGGATCCTTGAAGCAAATAAGATTACTTTCTTAGACGATGAATTACCTGTGAAAGGTACTGGACATAATAAAGGTCTCTACATTATTGTAAAATGTGAACACTCCATCGTCACTCGAGTTTTAGTTGATGGAGGATAAGGTGCTAACATTTATCCTTTGTCAACTTTGCAAAAGTTGAATGTTAATATGGAGAGAATTCGACCTAACAATGTATGCGTCAAGGGTTTTGACGGATAAAAAACTGATGCCCTTGGTGAAATAGAACTCATATTGACAATCGGGCCTATAGATTTTGCTATGGATTTCCAAATGATGAACATTGATGCTTCATATAATATATTGGGAAGGCCATGGATTTATAGGGTTAAAGCAGTCGCATCAACATTGCATCAAATGGTCAAATTCGAATGTGACAGGCAAGAGATAGTTGTTCATGGTGAAGAAGACTTATCCATGTATAAAGACTACTCTGTTTCCTTCATCGAAGCAGATACTGCCAATGTGTTAATTCATCAAGCTTCTGAGGTAGTGGATGTTGAGCATATCCTCGAGGGGAATCTCATCGCGAGACCACAATTGTCCTCTGTATTTGTTATGGTAGTGAATGAAATGTTGAAGCATGGTTTCAAACCAAGAAAAGGTCTAGGGATGTTTTTGCAAGGCATTGTTCATCCGGTAAACCTCTATGAGAACTTTGGTATTTTTGGTTTGGGATACGAGCCTACTGCTGAAGATATAAAGAAGGCTAAAAAGCGTAAGAAAGAGTCGTGGTCACTTACCAAGCCGATACCGGCACTTCACGAGTCTTTCATCAAATTCAGTGTTATTGGATCCTCCAAGTTAACTGCTATAGAATTAATGAATGATGATGATACAGAGTTGATTGACCTTTTTCAGAATATGTTCATTGAAGCTGATATGGCTGAAATTAGGGAAGGTACCAGCAATGCAGATGTGCAGTTTTTCGGCCCTGATGTCCATCTTAATAATTGGGAGGCCACTCCTCTCCCTATTATAAAAGAGTCTTGGTAGTTTGTTTGTTTTTCTTACAGTCTTAGTAGTTTGTTTGTTTTTACTCCTATAATTAAATCATTCTGGGATTGTAATTCAGAACTTTAAATCCGGTATTTTAGGTTAAAACTCTTTCTATCTATGTTTCTAATAAAGCGTAGTTTCCCTTCATTTTATTTTTAGTCTGATTTTTATTTTTTTATTTTCTATCATACAGTTCTTTCTATGCCGATTCTAATGATATGACATGCATGAAGAATTGTCAACCAGATTTAAAAACCCAATCTAATTTTGAAATAATGAATAAGGAGGTTGACTACAATGAAGAGGAAACATTTGAGGATATACGCAAAGATTTCAAACAGTTTGAGAATAGGAAAAATCCCAATTTGGAAGAAACTGAGGTGATCAATTTAGGAGATCATAAAAATATTAGGGAGACTAAGATAAGTGTACATGTTCAACCACAACAAAAGAAAGCTATAATTGAAGGTTTGCATGAGTATAAAGACATCTTTGTGTAGTCTTATGATTATATGCCCGGTTTGACCACTGATTTGGTAGTTCACAAGTTGCCAATTGATCCTGCTTTTCTT
>NW_025860751.1:0-1366 GCF_002878395.1 Capsicum annuum
ATGTTTATGAACCCGAACTGTAATACTCTATACTATTCACTATTCTTTGCTTAATTAATCTTTTAGTTGCATGCTTAAAGTGCTTAAGGCTCAAAAGTTTCACTAAGTGTTTAAGGCTCAGTCATCTTCAAGACCCCTAAACTTTGAGGATTTCTATTTTGACCTTCCCGACCCTATGATAGCAGTTTTTGAGTTATTTCATGTTCAGGGATAAAAGAAGTATGTCTCGATGGGGTTTCAAATTTTTCGGACAAGGTTTGGGTCATGTTTCGATCAGGAATACAGGAAGTCACCACAATAGGGTCGCGTCGTGGACATTTCCATTGGCACGTACGTCACATCGTGGTGACGGTGTTTTCGTACAGATCTTGATTTAAATTTTGAATGCATGTGTCATGCTCTTTATCTTAGTGTGTGAAATGCTTATTAGGTTAATAATGTTCATAGAAATTACTTAGAGATTCGATTCTACAAGGGTTAACTTCAAATGTATATAAGTTTTTATATATGTGGAAAACCTAAGTCAAATTGAGTGAAAAATGATGTTCAAATCGAAGAAAAATCATTTTTGAGCTTTACCGGGTAAAATCTTAGAAATCCGAATTAAAATAAAGAATCAGAGTTGTTTAGAATGTTAAATTGATGAAAAACTAGTAATTTTAAGATAAAAAAATTATTCAAGTGAAAAGGTGTGAAACTGGGATTTGAAATCAAGCCCTAAGATTTTTGAGGGTTTTAGAAATTAATCAAGTAATTTCTAAGAAAAGGAGAACTCTTACCTCAAATTCATAATAAAATCAAGAAATAGATGTTAATGTAGCTTCCCGAGCTTTTACAGTTTTTACTTTTAAACTGCCACACTATTTTAGGTTTTAACGGTCAAGAAGAAAGATAAAAAATGAGCAAAATGAGCTCAAAACTGCTTTAAATAGCACAGAAAAATCTGCACAACTTTTTCCCCTTCTGGACAGACTTCAACGAGGTATTCAGAATTTGTTCGGAGTCCGATATATGAAAATAAACTATGTAAACGCACTAAATTTGATGCTTCGGACTCAATGGCGAAATCAAATTTTTGAAAAAAATATTTTTTTCACAAAGTTGACCCCCAAAATCCAAAATCACGATTTTTCAAACCGAGGATCGAAATGATATTTAATAGCCATAAAATTACACAAAATATGTTATTATCCTAAAACTATTAATTTGGATCTACTGGCGAAGTTTGATTTTACATCCGAAGACGTTTCGGCCTAATATGGTTCCCATACCCATATTCTCGATTTTTCAACTTTTCGACCAATAGGTGTAAATGAGCCCGGGTGTATTAGGACCCAAACCAAAGGTCTACCCAGCCTATAATCAA
>NW_025860752.1:0-2009 GCF_002878395.1 Capsicum annuum
TTTGGAAGATATACTAGTCATCCCAAGTTTTCTTCCCTAGTTGTGTGCTACACGCACTGGGGTCTTTTCAGATGAGGGAGCTGAATCCAGATAGCCTGTGGGTGGTTTAGGATGACAAAGATACATAACCCAGGTAAATATTTTAAAGGCATGCTAAGCTCGATCCCTTTTTATGAATAGTTATATATATAAATATACATATATGTATGGTTATGTGTAAATGGATGGTTTTACTTTGTTTTATAAATGGCATTATTTGATCCTTATCCTGAGATCATGCTAGCGTTCACCTGCTACTCAATCTACTGGCAGTTGTATTCCCAAGCAATGCAGGAATCGACCGTTCTACTCCCTTTACTTAGTAATTGACTCAGGGATCAGTATTTAGACTGTAGTGTTGATCTTCCATCTTTTGGAAAGGCTCCATTTCATGGTATGGATATTTGTAGACATTTTGATATTCTTTTGGATATTGGTTTTAGCCATAGTTGGGGGCCTTCCCCAACCAAATTTTATTACTCTTTTCGTTAGAGGCTTTGTTGTACTGCTATAGTTTGGAATAGGCAGGATCCGTATAGATGTCAGCCTTAGCATTGGTATTATCATTGAGGTTGGCATCATTAGACAAAATTTCACACTGTTCCATCATATTTCGTTTGGTATTAATTATACTATATTTTTGAACATCTTTGGTTATGGCCTGGTTTATGGCCCTAATTTCAGTATTGATTTGGTTTGGTTGGATTGTTGGTATAGGTTGGTTGGACTCTGTTTGGTCATTCCCAGTTGTGATCCTATCCTAGATTATTTAAGTGAGTTGTTACATATATTATTATATGCTTAAGATTTTGCCAACTCAGGGAAGGCGACTAGAGGTCGGGTTGGATAACGGGGTGGTCTCCAATCCCGAACGAAGTTAGGAAGCCTTTTATGACAACGTCTCTGGTTGGGTCGCATCAAGTTGATATTAGAGCCTTGGTTCATAGTCAATTGAGAGTGAACAAAGTCATGTCTATTAGAGTCTCTTTTAAGGGTGTATAGCATGCCACACTCATAAGGGGAAGACTACAAGGCATTTAAGAATGTCTTACTTTTTTGGAAAAAAAAAGAAGTGGGGGAGTTCTGGTTCCTACTCGTCTGCTAGTTCTCATTACCAGGTGGGCGATAGGCTTCATCAAGGTTGTGATAATTTCTGAGCATAAGGTTCCCAGTCTCAGGTAAATGGAGGTTAGTCAGTTTCTTCACTCCCCCCTTTTCGGTTCTATGGTCATCCTCGTTGGGGTTATTATGATGAAAAAAGGGACAAATTTATTAAGTGTGGCCAAGCAGAACATCGACTTAGGTATTTTCTAGTTAATAAGGTTTCTATGGAGGTGAATAAGATTTATGTGGCTTCATCTTCTTCTCCTACACCTGGTGGTGTTGCATATACTTCTGTTACTTATCCTGGTTCTAGTATTGGTCGGAATAGGTTGTATACTTTTGAGTAGCGACAGGAATTTAAGGCATCACTTGCGTTACTGGTATGTTGCAACTTTTCTCTCATGGCAATTATTATTTGCTTGATCTGAGTTCTACTCTCTTCTATGTGACTCCTAATGTGGTTGTTTATTTTGGTTTTGATTTGGAAGTTATTTTGGATCCATTTTCTCTTTCTACCAGTAGGTGAATTGGTTATTACTAAGAGAGTCCATAAGGGATGTGTGGTATCTATTGGTGGCAAGTAGACCTTGGTGAATATGTTTGAGTTGGGTATGGTGGATTTCAATGTCATTCTGGGTATGGATTGGTTGCACTTTTTCTATGCATTCTTTGATTGTCGAACACTTAGGGTTATCTTTAGGTTCCTTGGTGAGCCAATTATAAAATGGGAGGGTGGTCCTTTAGCTCCTAGGGGGAGATTTATTTCTTATCTTAGAGCTCGAAGGTTAATCTCTAAAGATTGTCTTTATCACTTGGTTCGAGTTAAGGATTCTACCTCGGAAGGTCCTTCTTTCCAATCAATTCTA
>NW_025860753.1:0-7821 GCF_002878395.1 Capsicum annuum
AAGATATAGTCCTTCAGGGTAAGTTTAGTTTTATATGTATTGATTTCACACCAGACTCTAAAGTGATTTCAGTTTAGATTAGAGCTTATTTAGTGATCCACAGACTTAGAATAATGGCTTAAAGCTAAGGGGGAGATGATAGGATAATTAACTAAGTCAGATTTCCAGATTCTAGTAGTGATGATGAATACTTGTGTGGATGGGAGAAAGTAAATGTGTTATGGTTGGGAAGATTGTTGTATGTTTATTTTATGTAGATCTGTAAATGAAGGAATATTGAGGTGAAACTTTTTGTGTATGACTTGGTTAGTTAGGAATATTTTATATGTGTCTTCCTAAGAATTAAATAGTGCATGAAAGTTGTTATTGATAGAGGTATTGGAGAATATGAGAAAAATGCTTTCATATGTGTGTGTTAGAAGTGCATACATTGTTATGAAGATAGGCTTGAATGTCATGTTTGAATTTATGTGGATGGATGTATTGTGCATTAGTAAGATCCTAGTAGAAGGTTGAACGTAGTTGTTGAAGTGAAATATGCAGTACGAGTTAACCCGTTTAGCCAGTAATTCAGTCTAGCAGCCATACAGATAAGTTTCGATGGTTTTCCATCTTTCCATATAGTCATATCATTCTAAGATAAAATTTGCTCACTTCGTGTACCTTGTGAATTCAGTTCAGTTTATGCATCATGCATCAGTTTCAGAATCTAGAAAATCAGTCATGATTCAACTCCTAAGCTTCTCGTTCGTCATCTCAGTCTTTTTCTAGTATTTCAATCAAATCAGTATCATTCAAGGATAAACTATCCCAAGGGGGAGATGTTGTAATACCCTGAGATTTCATGCCATAAACCTCTCATTCATTTTCTCATGAAATCAAATCCAGCCTAAAGTAATGTTTACTCATAAGTTGGCGCTCTCATTTTAATCTCAGCCATATAGCTATTTTCTTGAGAATTCATGCACTCACATCTCAATTCAGTAGCTCATTATGTTTAAGATTCAGTCATTCAGTTTATTTCAGTTGTGCATAATAGCTTATAACCTCAGATTCTCTAGTATCTTCAATTTAATTATCGACATTCGAGGACGAATGATTCCAAATGGGAGATATTATAACACCCCATGTGTTTCCTAGCTTAAAATTCGTTCCTGGGATGTTAAGAGTGTGCTTCAAAAATGAATAACCTTTATTTCATATGGAATTTTCCAGATTTAGACCTTCCATTATGTGGGAAATTGAATAAGCTTTCCATCAATATCAAATTCGCCCAAATTCGACACTTGGTGAAGAAGTTAAAGCATTTTTAGTAATGCAGTATCCCACCTGGGCACTCACCGCATGGCGGTGGATGCCAAAATGGCAATCGTCATACTCCAGTTGCCATTCCAGTGATGACATGACCACTTTAACTTAGCTTGTAGATGAAATTCCTCTCTTTGAATCAAATTATTGTGATCTACCAACACCCAATAATTATGAAATAAGATGTTTCACATTACATGTCAATTTTCACAAATCAAGTGACTATTATTAATTCTTCACATACTATCATTAGTAGTACTGAATAACTACATAAAGTAATATTGATATAGTTACATTAAGAGTTTCAAAACATCATTAATAAAATTAATTTAGTAAAATACACATTTAGTTAATATTTTTTTATAGAGCTCGCCAAGTAAAATGAAACAGGAGTAGTATGTATGTATATGAATATTCACACACTCGTTTAACCACAGGTGTAACCTTTAATTATTTAAATTAGACAATTTTGTCAATTGCAATTCTTTTAGTGAAGTTCAAAAAGTTTAAATTACATCTCAAAGATCCTTCGCACTTTAATATAATAATATAAAAATGACATATATTTTATTGTAAGAGAAGCACCAATTTGTTACCAATGAGTTGATCAAGACTAAACTTTTCAATCCCATTGTGCCTTTAATTTCACATAAGAATCGAAATATTTGAATACATAACCTCTAATATTATGTTGGTCATGTAATAATTCAATAAACTAAGAAAAACATGACAAAGATAAATTATAAAAAGAAACAAGGAAAACATTACCAAGATAAATTATCAAAGTTGTTGAAAATTTTAACCCGTGACTAATATTACTAACCTTTTTTTCTCTGCAACAGTTCAAGTATACATATATACATACATACATACATACATACATCGACAAATTAAAAAATAGACAAAGCAACATATGTCAAAAGTCATACATGTTAATGTTCGTATACACCAAATATCTATATATCCATATATATTTTGAACAAAATTTACATATATTTTGGGATCTTGGTGAAAGTGAAAATATTACACAAGTAATTTCGCCTTCTTCCCACACAAATTCAGCCGCTAAATACTTTTCATTGGCTCTATTTGCATTTGTCATGCAGTAACTCTTTTCCTGAGAAACTAAAGGAAAGGAGTCATTTAAGTTTTGAATGTAGGATTAGTGAAATTGAAAACCTTAAAGGGTCAAACACAATTAGGAAACTTGATTAAGTTAATTGTGGACTTGATTAATATTTTTAAAACTTTCCAATCTTTTCAAAAATATAAATCAACTCACACCCCTCTCCTCTCCAAATCAACTGTCTCTCTCTCTTCTCTCCCCTCTTTCTACCTCGGTTGTTTCTCTCAAGCTTCTCCCAACCAATAGTTCTGCAAATTTCTCCCTTCAATCCCCGGAGACTTCCACCTCCCAGTGACAAATAGTTGGGCTTCAATTTTCTTTTTGACTTTCAACCATCAATTGAAGTGACAACATAGCTCTCCGACGACAACAGCTTTGAGTTCTTCATCGTCCCTTTTCTTCTTTCACAGGTAAAAAATTACGGCTTTTTAGTTATTAATAAAAAGAGAAACTTGAGTCAAATTCTCTTCTAGGATTCGTTAACAATTTCAATATTTGCTACTTAAATTTGAAATGGTAACTGAAGATAAATCTAATTTCTGGTATTTCTTCTCTTCTCTTTTTGGTGTGAAATATGTTTTTTTTTGTTATTGTAGTTCTTATTGTTGAACTGTTGATCTTATTGTTGATGTCTATTGAGTTTTTTGAAGTTTAATTTTTATTTTTGTGTTTGTACAAATGAAACAACAGTTTTGGTGTTTTTGGTCATGATTGATGTTCTTGGTGTTTGTATTGTGTTGGTATTGCTGGCTTGATTTGTTGTTGTTCTTGGTAAAAATGGTGTATTTGATATTAATAATTATGTAGCTGTTTTTCTATTCAACAAAATCTTGCTACTAGTTTTTTTCCTGCAACAGTTGAACCATCTGATGCAACAGCTGAATCATCTGATGCAAAAGATCAATCATCTGATGCAATAGATGAACAATCGGTTGGATGAAATCCTATCAACTATTACAACTAGATGACATATCCAAGACTTTGATTTCTCCCAGCAGATAATTAATTTGTTACGACAGATGAAGTTTTTGTTAGAAGAAATCTAAACAATATTGACAGCTAATCTATTGCACAGACTAGTCATCTATTTCAACAGATGACTGATCTGTTGAAAGAAATCACAATAATATAGAAACTGGTTTTATTGTTTATAACATATTAATCATCTATTGTAATAGGTTAGTTATATGTTTCACCAGATAACACACTTGTTGCATCATATGTGTGATCTGTTGGAACTATTATTTTACGGTGTTATACATGTTAGATTTACTGTTATCCTTTTTTAATGATGTTTTAATCAATTATAATATTTTTATTTTTCCTATTATTTATAGATAATATGGCTCCCAAAAGAAAAAAAATGAATTAAGTCCAAGTAAAGGAACAAGTGAAGCAGCTAGGCTACATCCATTGCTCTATGAGCTTACTTTATAGGTGTTATCTTTATCAAAAGCACAAGATAATGAACATGGAGATGAGGAATGTTTCAAAAGAGATGATCCAAATGCTAATAGCCATTCCACCGAAGAGTTAGTCAAAATATTTAGCAGTGATAGTTATCTTGTGAGAATGCAGTGCGATGGTGCAATAGATTTAACTGATAATTTTACGGTTAAGTCAGCCTTTGAAAAATCTTTCAATGCCTTCCAAAAAGTACTTTGAGAATAAAAATTGAATGCTTATTTTAGGGACTGTTGCTTTGGGTAATAGCTTGATTTGTCGGAGGATAACAATGCTCATTTCCAAATGATAATTGTATATGATCATCTCAGGCATAGGTTTATATATGAAAATAAAGATAAGAAGGATGAGGTATGGATAAATTACTGTGGCATGCCTGTTTGTTTTGGTTGGAAGTATTTTGCCATAGTTACTAGACTAATATGTCATCCTCCTCTTTCTTCTCAAGTAATACATATTCTAACCCAAAAAAGAACCCCGCACACCTAATATAGGAAAAATCAAATCAAGTGATAGTGATGACTTGGTGTCCCTTGTTGGTCCAAGCTTTAAAAATAAAAATCTGATAGAAGCATTCAAAGGTAAAAGACTTTCAAAGAAGCATAAGCAATCATTGTTCTTGGTTTGGTTTGTACATAATATTCTTTAGGCGAGAGACGTTAACAACAACATACCTCGTGGTTTAATAAAGCTCTCTGAGGATCTTGAGGCATTTAACAGCTATCCTGGGGGTTATGAAAGCTTCAAAATGATTGTCAAATATTTGTTGACTCCGTTAACACCAAAGACAGTCAATTTATATGGCTTTCTATGGTCTTTCATGATAAATATTTTCTTTATTATGATTCATTTATTTTTTATTGAATAATGCTTTTGATTTATTCGAGTTATTTTATTGGCTTTGGCATTTGAAGTCTTCCTTATTTGAGACAATAAGTGAACTGCCAGGAAGAAATTTCATGTCAAGATTCCTGAGATGGTTGTCGGCCAAAACTGATAAAAATATAAAATTTCTTGATCTCTTCAACCCTTCGAAAGAAGCATTAAATCTAATTCTAATTAAGTTTATGTTTTAATTAATGATTTTTTTAAAATCATTTCATCATCATTCTAATATATGTACTGATTTATTTTAGATTGTGTATCTGTGGCTTGTTCCGACCAATCGAGAGTTGAAGATGTAATTTTTTCTTACTTTACGATTTGTACAAACTTTATCGAACTCTAAGGTCACTGATAGAATAAAAAATAAACTGTTTGGAGCAACAACCACCACAAGAAAAACAACAAGTTTTTAGGGTGGGCTTGTTATTGCTGATGGTGTTAGTGGTGATGGAGCTATTAGTGGTGGTGCTACTATTGGGGATAATGATGCTCTTCTTGTAGTTTTAAAACAACAAACCATTATGATTATGATCATACTGGTTTTACAGATTTTACCCTTCCCGGCGAATGTTCTGCATGCAAATGTCAAGACTAGAAGGCAAAATATAATGGAGTGATTAATGCTATTAATGCATTAATTGCTTCTGCAAAGGAATTGATATCTAATAGGGGTGTCATTCTATCAAAGAGAATTTAATATCCATACACTCTATTAGAGATTAAGACAGCTAACAGAAGAAGGAAAGAAATTTTCAAGGCATCATAAAGTATCGAAAAAAGCAAAATTACAACTCTTTTGTCTTTGTCTTACACTTCTAATCACTGTAAAAGGGTCACAAGAGAGGAACATAAGCTGAATAAGGTGAATATATATTATCTGTTCTAACAAATAGACAGACTGCATATCTGTTTCAATAGATGACACATTTGCTAAAAATTATCAAACAGTTATATGCATTTATTGGAATAGTTTACTAACCTATTGTATTAGATGCATTATCTGTTGCAACATATGTCTCATCTATTTTAGAAAATTAACCAATTCTTCCTACTATTTTAATTTGTACCAACAGATGACCTATCTACTACAATAGATGGGTCATCTGTTTGTACAAATTAAATCAAGACTTCCTACTATTTTAGATTATCCAAACAAATGATCATATGTTACAACAGATGGGTCATCTGTTAGAAATAATCATACTAGCCTGCCTCCTATTTTAAGTTATACCAATAGATTACCAATCTGTTGTGTTTTAATTTACGCCGACAGATTATCCATCTGTTACAATGGTAATCTGTTGGTATAATTTAAAACAAAAAGAAGACCTGTTTGATTTGATAAAATAGATGAGTTATTCTTTTTTTTGTATCTCTATGATTAGCATTGACAATTTTGGCTTTCTAGGTGGATGTCACAATAGAAGCTACTGCTAAACAGCATAATATCACAATTGATAATCCATCAACTGCTTCCAAAGACAAAGAAAAAATGAAGCCTGCCAGTCCAAAAGAACAAAAGAATTACCCATTTGAACGGTTCAACATCTCGGATGTTGCTCTACGAACTAACAAAGTTGATCAACGACTATTAAGAATGGATTGCCAATGGGTTGTTAAAGCTTCATGCCAACAGGTGTATAAATCATTTTTAAAATATTTATTTATACAATTCTTGTTGTAAAAATATGAAATTAACACATAAATCGCGCAGAAAACAAAATGACAAATACTACAAAGTGAGTGAATCGGGTCTTTGTTTTGATATGTTTGACTTTGTTGTTGTACATCCCAGAACAAAGAATTGGTTCTATTTGATATCACAGCCCCAAACTTTCTGAAATGATGAGGTTTAAATGTCATACATCTTACTATTAATACTTTATATAATTGTATCTATGTATTAATTTTATTGTCACATAATCTAAAATATTTTATAATATGTGAAGTACATCGATGTTGTTTTTTACTACCTCTAAAAGAAGTCCAAGGTGAAACTATAAGAACAATACAGATATACGACAAGAAATTATTTGTATAAAGTTTACATCAATAATGCCTACGATAGGTATTGTCAACAACAGTTGAAGGTTTGCTGAAATGAGAAATGCTTAATCAACATTATCAAAGGTTTAAGCATTCCAACTAGCTTACATTGGCATTTGGTCGAGAAGTGTACATCCCAATTAATTGCAGTGATGAATTCCATTGGGTGTTGGCTATCGTCATTCTAAAAGAGATGCGCATTTGAGCTTATGATTCGATGTATGAAAGGAGACGTTCTGGGCCATCGTCTGAGATACAAAAGCTGGCCAAAATATTGCCTACTTACCTTGATATAAGTGGATTTTTGGATCAAAAGGTTCGTACTGATTGATCGACGATTAAAGCATACTAGGATAAAATCCATTTGATATAGAATATGTTGAATGGATTTCTCAACAACCCATTGGTATACTGTAAGTATCAATCATATATCATGATTTAGTTTTATTTCATAAATTTCACAACATTATAGTAATGGCAAGATATGGATTATCTAATTTTTACAAATGCAGGGATTGAGGTCTTTTTGTTGCCACTTATGCTAAGTATTTGACCGATAGATTACAAGTACAAAATTATGGACCTAATGTTGAATTACTCCGTAAAAGATATGCTACTATTTTATGGAAATACGGAGAAGCAAAAGCTTAGAAATAGTACGCAAGTGACATTAAAGATTCATGGCGACCAAAGCCAAATTTCATAGCACCAGATGAAGAATAACATGTCCATATTGAGTATATCTTTACTATCAAAGTAATGGCCTCTCCTTAGAAATTATTGGCACCAAAAAATAAAATGTTGATTCATTTGTTGAGTATATCATCTGTACCCATAACAATTTTTTTACAATTCGTTTATTTGTTTATTTATTTCATATATTTTGTGAAGGCTTTGATTTATTTTATGTTGTCTATGTTATCCATAGATTTGAACTTATTAATTGAAATGGAGTACTAGATTCAAATATTGTAACAAATAATGTATCTGTT
>NW_025860754.1:0-1172 GCF_002878395.1 Capsicum annuum
CAAGTCTAATGATATGAGAACTAACTGTAAAGAGTTTAAACTAAGTGAGATCATAAAATGATCCTCTTTCAGATTTTCTTAGCAGATAAATTTCATACTTCAATTAACCTTTAGAATGAAATAACAGGCTCAGTGGTTACCCATACACCACACTAATTGATCACAACTTCGAGTCTTGTTTCCGGTAATATGTCATTCTTATCCAAATGTACAAATGGATCCTACAAGTGTTCCTCGGTCCACAATACAAGAGCCTGAGTCTTGAGAGATGGGGACATGATCATAGATATATCAATAAGCTTAAAACTCAGATGTAAATAAGTCATAATATTTGGAGACATTCCAAGACAAACTGTTGAAAGTTGCTTTAAGAATGCAGCTGTTTTTTTCTCTTTTCTCCAGCAATTTTTTAAGTACAATCCTAGTTAAATTAGGAGTCCTATCTTTGGTAGGAAACTAATTAGTTATTTTAATTTTAGTAGAAATAGGTTATTTCTTTGTCCTAATTTTAGTTGTAATAGCCACTATTTAAGTTGCTAAGTTGATGATCAATAATAGTCGGTCTTTTAACAAGAAAATAATCTCTCTTTGCATATTCTCTTCAAACTCCATCTCTGTTTTAGTGGCTAACTTTTCAATTGAATTCCTATTATTTCCCTTTAACTGTATTAAGCCAACAACTGGTATCAGAGCTTTAATTTTTAGGGACCTGTGAGTGTTTGCATCAATCTGATCTAGTGGATACCATGAACAGAGAAACAAATTTTTCTTCAATGGCACCACCAAATTTCGATGGAGAAAGTTATCAAATCTGGGCAGTTAGAATGCGGATATATCTGCAAGCTTTGGGTCACTGAGAAACTATTGAAGATGAATACGAGATAGCTCCCTTGCCGGACAATCCCACGGTGGCATAGATTAAAACTCACAAGGAGAGTGTAAACACCTAATTTTTGACCAAACTGAATGTTTTATGTCATTTAGTATCTTATTTTACAAGATTGCTTTTAAAGTTTGGAAAACTACAAAATAAATTCATATTAAAATAAGTTTTTTATTTATTTATTTTTATTACTTATTTATTTATTTAAAAAAAAAAAAAAAAAAAAGAAGAAGAAGAAGAAGAAGAAGAAGTCAAATCCTAAATCTACCCAAACCACCCACAATCCCCC
>NW_025860755.1:0-1147 GCF_002878395.1 Capsicum annuum
TTCTGACTTATGTTAACTTTTGTGTTGTTTTTACAACAACGACATACATAGTATATTCTCACAAAGTGGGGTCTAGGAAGAGGGTAAACCTGTAAAGTATACTCAGTTCGTATCACCACTTCACAGATGAGGTAGAGAGGTTTTTTTCGATAAACCCCGGCTCATAACAAAAATAGTCTATAACAAAACATAATATAAGAACAAAAAACAATAGATAATAACAAAATGACAAATAATAGCAGAAACAAGGGGGACTACCACAAAGTTGTAACACCCCGTAACATTCTCGGCGCAGTACCACACTTAGTAGCATGCTTATAAAGCTAACAACCTAAAAAAATTTCTAAAAGTACGTTTCAGGAGAAAAAAATACGGTATCTAGTGTGTAGGTTTCCTACTTAAACTATCAATATTTATCGAAATACACCTGAACTATATACTTTTCCTATCTAAGAATCACCAGTTTAGGTTGAAAAAATAACAACCGATAGCTAATTAAAATATGTTTCAATAAACATTTGGTATAGTTTAAGTGTGTTTTGACCTCGAGCTATTTAAATTTGTCATATGTGTCCTGTAAATAGCAAATACATGCATAAAAATAAAAGTATATGTGTAGGTAGAAAAATAGTCAAAGAAAACATTTATAAACTAACAAATTTGCTTCAAGTGTGTTTTTTATCTTCTTTATTTTTTTAAATAAACTGATAAATTTTATTAGATATTTTTGGCCAGTAATATTTTTCACTTATTTTCAAAAATTTATTTCACTTTCTTTGAAGAATAGTGTTTGATCATGAAAATTTCAAATACAAAATAATCAAAACCTTGTTTTAAAATTTTTCACTTTTTAATTTTTTTTTCCTCATAAAAATCCTAACTTTTTTTATTTTCATAAAATAACGCTATTTAAATTACGTTCCATATTCTAATTTTTTTGGTCAAAAGTACATTTAAATTCTTAATATTAACTGCAAAAACTATGTCTAAACACAATGAAGTGATTTTTGTGGGGGGTTTCATGGACAATGGCTACTTAAGTATATAAAGTTTTTATCTACTCTCTCATAAGCAGGGGGGAACTATATGTATTTTTGGTGCTTCGATACCCGTTAAATTTGTTAGGTATAATTATAAAAAAAAAAAA
>NW_025860756.1:0-1981 GCF_002878395.1 Capsicum annuum
CTTTAATATCCCCTTCACGGGCTTCAATCCATCGTAATTTTTCATACAAAGATGGTTTGTGTGATTGTCCCAATCCCTTGATTACTTTATAAGTAACTCTCCAAACTATTTCTTCAATCTCATCATATTGGTTTTTAACAATTCTGGATTTGGTAAGTTCAAATTCTTGAGGAGATACATAAAGTTTCTCAACAATTATCAGGCTCACATAAGCTGTATCATCATTTTGCAAAGGAGGTGCAAGGTTCTGTGTTGTACGAGCATGCTCCCAAATTTGTTTGATTAAATCATGTTTGCTCTCCAAGATTTTCTCAAGACCCATGATAATGAGTTGTACTTCCCATACCACTTAGTATGCAAGGAGTACTCTTCGATAATGTTATCAACACAAGTGTAAGCAAACTTTACAAGTAGATCAATCTCCAACTTAAAATTGATGCCTGAAATATTGACTACACAAAGAAGAGTACTTCTAGCATTACGAAATTGGGGGAACACATGAATTTGACTAGCAGATGTGGATGACTCCATTATTTGATGAAACTAATTGAAGCGTAAATATTGAAGTTTGCAACTGGACTCATAAGTATATAGAATAAAAAAAAAGTGTTTTCCCTTTTTGTGTAGGATTAGGACTTGCAGTTGGATTCCTAGCTATTACCAAAATACGCGTGAAATAGCTTACCAAATATATATGGTATCTTGATTACCACGCATATCCATTTAAATACATTATATGATTATATTTCTAACCAATTAGATTAATTATACTAGTCAAGTATACGTGTTTTGCACGCGTGTCTCGTGTTAATCAATAAAACTATACATCAATGAAAATTTTAATGAACTAAAAATTTTTTTGCTCATCAAAGAAAAAGATGTAGAAGAAAATTAAGCCACAATTAATGGAGCCTTTATTGTACATATACATCATATTAAATTAAAATATAAATATTATTAGTTCTTGACGATCCAATTCAGGGTATAAAATATAAAAAAAAGGGAGCAAAGAAGTCATCAAATTAAGAAAACACAAGTAAAAAAACACTTTGTAAGAATACATTATTATCTTTCAATTTTGTCCTACATCACTCCTCTACCTTCTTATAGCTAATGATCGTACATGGATAAACTTATTACTTTCTTCAATTACTCAAAACAAATATTGTATATATCTTTAATAAAAGAACGTACATAATTAGATGTAAATATTTAATGATACATTCCCGGCGATATCATGATGCATAGTAAAACCTTTAACCTCAATTTCTTTGTGACTAATCAATTGGCCCACATATGATCGATCAAAAAAATTATTGCGAGTATTTCTGCCTAAATAATAAATCAAAGTTTAATTAAATTGGTAGAAGTTATACCTCAATTATCTGTGTTCTTTTGGAACTTAGAATCTTTTTTAATCGAAATTTTTAACGTTACTACATTTTTTCTGGCGAGGTCACAACATTTCAAACATAAATTATGATAGAATCTCAAAATTAAGGATAGAATCTCAAAATATGATCCACAACTAGAAATTAGATCTATGGTGATGGTTGTAATACCGTTGTAATAGACAAAAAAACCGTTGCCATAGACCTATCGCAACGGTTCTGCAAGCATCCCATAGATGAGCATTGCGATCGGTCTATTGCAACGGTTTCTGCAACGGTTGTCTAAACCGTCGCCATAGGTAGAACTATGGGAACGGTTTCTGGAAACCATCGCCATAGATAGACCTATTGTGATGGTTATTTTTTGAACGACTATTTTCATCTATTGCGACGGTTTATAACCGTCGCAATAGATGATATTGCAACAGTTACTAACCATTGCAATAGCAGCTATTATGACGCTATTGTTGTTCTGATGCAAAGCTTTTTGACTACCTATTACAACTATTTTATTACTTATTGGAACGCCTATTTTCATCTATTGCAACGGTTACTAACCGTTGCAATAGACTCTATTCCAATGACATTAA
>NW_025860757.1:0-1017 GCF_002878395.1 Capsicum annuum
AACTTTAACTTTTTAACCTTAATACTTTAATTTTTTTTTACATAAAACTATTTTTTTAATTTTAAAAATAAGATAATGAAAAAAAATATTTGAATTATAATATAAATTGGCTGAATTTGATTTCGAAAATAAACATAAATTTATTCTAAAAAAGTATTTTCACTTTACATCTTTTTAATCTTTTAAGAAATTAACGAAATATAAATTAACGAAATATAAATTTTCACTTAAAGAAATTAACGAAAGATAAATTAAATGATGAACTTTATACAAATCAACGAAATAATTTAATTTAGTTAAGTGAGGGGTATTTTTGAGCCAAATATTTAATAGAGGGGTATTTTGACCCATTTCAGATAGTTCAAGGGTATTTTTGATCTTTTTCCAAATTCCGTTAGAGGGAGGGGTATTTTTGAGCCAAATATTTAACTGAGGTGTATTTTTGAGCCAAAAATCTAATGAAGGGCATTTTTGAGCTATTTTGGATAGTTCAGGGGTATTTTTGAGGCTTTTCCGTAAAATTAAATATAATTTTATCGTTATACCCCTATTAATTTTATACCTTTTTGCAATTAATAATCGTTGGATTTAATAGAGATGAGTTAGAAAAGAACGCAGAGAGATTTTTTTAAAAACTTGTATTTTTTATTAATCATCAACTCCTCCTTAATAGTGCTATTACAACTAAAAATAGATTAAACTTGCCATAAAAGAAAACCTATTTGCTACCAAAAATAATAACTAATCAGCCTCCTACAACAAATACGAATCCCAATTTAACTAAGAGTTGTATGAAAAAAATCAAAAAATAAAGGAAAAATTATCCGGATTAGTCACTATTGAGCTTTTATTACCACTTAAAACCTAATTTTTAATTAATTACAATTTATAGACCTCTTGCCTATTAATTATTCCTAATTACAATTCATAACTTTTCTCATGTATTTTCACTCTTTTTCTATTTTCTATTGTTCTATCCTTTTTTTTTCCTTTTTTAGTTTTTTTTTCCTTTTTTTT
>NW_025860758.1:0-2437 GCF_002878395.1 Capsicum annuum
AGAAAGCCTGAGACGTTAATTTTAGGCGCAGAAAATAAAAATTGAGTGTCAACAGTTGTCCCTTTTCATTTAAGGATGATGTAGAAGTCTTCAAATAAAAACGCTGACGTGTAGCCAATTTTGCTCGACAAAAATGATTTGAAGAAAATTCGATTGAATTCCAATTCAAAGTTACCTACATAACTCGAGTTGTATGAGGACCAGGTCAATGTAGTTCAAAAAATTAATCAAATCTCCCTGTTGTTGAGGGTGAGAGATCGTGTGAAATGATTATTGGGAGAAGAACTAATTGAAAACAAAAGTGTTCATCTATTTTCGATGCCCCTTTCAAAATTGCCCCTTTGAGATACTGGAGATGCAAGATTGTATACTTGCTAGAGAGAAAGAATGATTGCGGTTGTGACAATCAAACTTTGCATAGAGCTTCCTAAATATCTCGAGTGTTACGAGAATCAGGTCACTGTAATTCGAATCATAGCAATATCTTGATAAATATCAAAATTTACCCCAGTGTAGAGTTATGGTGACACTGGGTTCCTTCAAGGATGACAACAAAGATTTTAACACGAATGGAATGAATACGGGTGCTTGTTCCAAAATTAACTATTTGGGTAGCTGGAAATGAGTAGATGCCGGATAGCAATATTTGCTGGGGACTTTGAGGGGAAAGGAGATTGCTAATTTTCAAAGATTGCCCCAGTATCGGATTAAGACGACATTGAGTAATGATAATAAGGATTATAAAAATGAGAGTTTTGGGTCGAGTTGAGTTGAGTTTCTTCGTCGAAATTCCTGACGTGACTAGGGATCCCTGACATTCCACTAGCTTGCCCCAGTTTGCTGCTAAGATGATAGTTCCACGTTGTACTGCATGTTCTAGTATTGTCTCTGTTTTTGAAGGCAATCCACCTGGCGGAGTGATAACTGAAATGTGACTAGCCTCCGTCGGCTGAGTAGTTGTTTGAAAGTAAAAGCCTCCATCGGCTGAGCAGTAATTGAAATGTAAATAGCCTCTGTCGGTTGAAATATAAATAGCCCCCGCCGGCTGAAATGTAAATAGCCTCCGTCGGCTATAATGTAAATAGCCTCCGTCGGCTGAAATGTAAATAGCCTCCGTTGGCTGAAATGCTTGTTGAGAAAGTGAAAGTTGCATTATATGCCCTATTGTTGGGGGCGGGCGTGCCCTGTCCTATTTTTCGGGGCGGACTTATCCTATCCTATTGTTCGGGGCGGATTGCCCTGTCTTATTATTTGGGGCGGACTGCCCTATCCTATTGTTCGGGGCGGACAATCCTGTCCTATTGTTTGGGGTGGAATACCCTGTCCTATTGTTCGGGACGGACTGCCCTGTCCTATTGTTCGGGGTGGACTGCCCTGACCTATTGTTCAGGGCAGACTGCCCTGTGTTATGTTAGAGTTTTGTTAGTACTTGATGAGCGAGTCTTAATGGGGATATCCCTTTAAAGCGGCCTGCAAAAAATCAAGAAATTTCTTTTAGAGTTAGAAAGTATTAGTGAATGAATTGATAAAACCTGGCTTCCTGGCTTGTGATAGAGATGTGATGTTGAGTTTCTGATGGAATGTTGTAAGATACTTGACACGTGCCTCCTTGAGCATTATTATGACCTGCAAGATTCGAGAAGATTTTTTTACTGCCTTGGAATAATTATGGATAAATTGACGATACCTGGATTCTCAACTTGCGATGGTGAGGCAGCATTTAGGCTTCCAAGATGTTTGAACCTTTGTTGTAGCGATGTTGTACCTGCGCTCAAAGAAAGTTTCTTAGTTTGGGGAGGGGATGTTGATTTTGTGTTGAACGAGAACTCGGCCTAGCAGCTATCTCATCCTTTAATCTTTCAACAATCGGTAATCTATTCGGGATTAGGAGTAGTGATACTTCCTAACTCCACATAATGTTCTTATACTAGTATGTCTTCTGGTGGGAACTTTCTCCATCTTGATCTTCGCTTTCGAACTTCCATCAAAGTGACGCGGTTGTTGTGGCTTGAGATGATAAATGAAATTTGAAAAGATATAAAAGATTATGTTGTTGATATGATCGAGCCTGACTTAAGCTGCCTACATATCAAGTCAAAAAGTAGTTTCGTCTTAGGGGAATCAAGAAAAATTTGGCCACAAAGGTGGGTATGTGGAGAATGGTAAGGTTGATAATCATGAGCTTGCTTTGGAAAGCTCATTTGGTCATTTGCTGAAGCGGTACCTCTTATGTATGAGTCTTCAACATCTTATGTCTTTTTCGTGTGCTAACGATTAACATCAAAGAATTTTTTAATTTGAGCAATGGTTTTGTAAATTGTTGGAGTCGATCAAGCATTGAGATTTACATCTCAATGTTTTTTGTGTCGGGGTTTTGAGTGGAAGAGTAGTGAACGCGTTGTATAAGCTATCTTCATATGTAGTCTCGCTGACTTAC
>NW_025860759.1:0-1953 GCF_002878395.1 Capsicum annuum
TAGATGCCAACATAACATAAACAAACTAAAATCCGAATTACAACCCTGAAATAACTCGGATAAATAGAAAGAAAAACAAAATAAACTACCAAAACTCCCTCCTGACGGGGAGAGGAGTGACTTCCCAATTATTGAGCCGGACAACTGGACCTATGAATTGCACGTCTTCCATACTGGTACCTTCTCCTGCTTCGACCATATCAACTTCAATGAAAAGGTTCTGGAAGTCATCAACCAATTCAACTTCAAATTCCACATGCTTCGTGACACCGCTCTTAACAAATGATTCACTAAGTATTGGCATTGGGCGAGGGAGTGACCATGTTTCCTTTTTCCTTCCCTTGGATTTCTTCAGATCTTCATTCGTAAGCTCAAATCCCAGACCAAACGTGCCCGCGTTCTCACTCGGACATATGGGATGAACTATACCATGCAGAGACGCTCCCAAACCCTTTCCTGGCTCAAATCCATATTTCCAAAGTTCACTCACCATCATGATAGAAGCGGAAGACAATTGCGGTCCCGGTATAACCTGTCATTCTAGGATATGACTCACTAGCACTATGTCAAAAATTTAATAGACGAATGTCTCCTCTACGTTATTTGCTTCAATAAGAGACAAAGCAGAATCTTCACCGACGGACAAATCTCCTTCACCGTGAATAACCACTTCTTGCCTGTCATGCTCAAACATAATCATTTGGTGCAGTGTAGATGCAACCGCCTTGGCCTTGTGGATCTACGGCCTTCCCAACAACAGATTGTAAGAGGAGTCTATATTCAATACTTAAAACTCTATGGCGAACTCGACAGGCCCTATGATCAATATTTGTTCTATTTCATCAATGGAGTTTGATTTTGCACCATCGAAATCCCTAACATATACATTGTTGGGCCTGATCCTCTCAGCACCAATGTTCAACTTTTGCAAAGTAGAAATAGGGCAGATATTTGCACCTGAACCTTTGTCAATCATAACATGAGTGACGTAGAACTCTTCGTACTTCATTGTAATGTAAAGGCCCCGATTATGCCCTGTACCTTCAACAGGCAATTCATCATCAGAAAAGCTGATCCGATTCACCTCAAAGATTTTTTCAACCATTTTCTCAAGCTGATTTACTATAATCTCCCTAGGAACATATGCTTCATTTAATACCTTCAGTAAAATATCACGATGCTCCCTGGAGTGCAAAAACAAAGATAAGAGGGAAATTTGAGCAGGGGTTTTCTTCAACTGGTCTATTATTGAATACTCTGGCAATTTCATCTTTTTCAAAAATTCTTCGGCTTCTTCTTTGGTGATAGGCTTTTTGATAGATGACGGTCCACTCACAATTGGCTTGGACTTTTTTAAACTTTCAGGCACGAAGCATCTTCCTGACCGAGTCAAATCCCCTACCTCATCTACATCTTCCACTACTTCTTTCCCGTGATAGGTCATCACAGTCCATCCATAATTCTAGGGAACCTTTTTTATATCAACTATCGGAGGTTGGGTCACCGGTTTGAGGACAATAGGCGTTACTAGTGCTCCTTTCACAGTCAAGATGGGCTGACTCAAAGCTCCTACCACTGTCAACTTAGGTTTATCCTGACTTAAATCAACATACATTCTGGCGCCTTGTACTGTGATCAGGGGTTTCTTTGTGCTTTCTTGGGCTTTATCTTCTCTCATTCCTTCCTGGCTCAATGGCATTGCTTTCAAAGACTCTGCTACATTCACCAATTTCTCCTCAATGGTCTGTATCTTGACAATAGGCTTATAAACCCTCGAAGACTCTTTCCCATCATATATCAATTCTAACATATTGGCTTCAGCATGGGTTGGTAGCGGATTCTGGTTAATGTTTGGACCCTCCGGGGCCTGGACCAGCATCTGATTTGTGTCAATTAAATCTTGGACAGCTCTCTTTAAATGCTGGCATTTAAAGAGAGCTGTCCAAGATTTAA
>NW_025860760.1:0-1266 GCF_002878395.1 Capsicum annuum
TACCATTACTAAAAAAGAATAGTCCGATGCACTAAAGCTTTTGCTATGTGCGGAGTCCGAGAAAAGGCCCGAACACATTGTATACAGCCTTACCTTGCATTTTTGTCGGAGGTTGTTTCCAAAACTTAAACCTGTGGCCTCCTGATCAATGCTGTCTCGAATTCTCCAATAGAAAGAATAATTAATTGCTTGAATGTCGGGCCATTTACTCGCGAAATCACCCTGGTCCGAACCCTTGCAGTTCCTTCCTAAAGAAATGAATTGTTGATGCCATGGGAGAAATTTTTCTTTTTCGGACCCTCGCAGCTCCTTCCTAAAGAAATGAATTGTTGATGCGATGGGAGAAATTTTTCTTTTTTCATCAATGCTGGCCCAGTCGAGGCTCGTCCATGCCCAATCCCAATGGGCCCTCGATTTGCCCCTCGACAGCAATTTTACCAGTTGCTCCAAGGCTCCCCTACTAAGTCCTACGGTTACTCAACACCAAATATGATAAGGCGAAATTGGTCATCTTCTAGCTTAATCTGCCATAAGTACTGTGACTTCCATGCTACTAAACTAATAAGATGAAACCTTTCTTCCACCAATTATGCATGTTAATTTGTATCGCGAGGGAAAAGAAGTAACCTGTCAGAATCTCTCGATCAACCAGATGTCTCGGGTTCAAGTCCTGTAATGGAGAAACTCTTGATAGAGTAGGTCTCGGGGGGTCCGAACTAGTTGGACCGGTGAAATTTGAATACTGAATGCATAAAGGCAAAGGAGTTGAAACAAAAGCTATCACTAGTTTACAATTCAATGATTTCACAACTCAAGATGCAACCTAGTACAAAGTTGAACAACGCTCTACACGAACCTCATGAAGGACTAAACGAAGATAAAGAAAGCCACATACATAAAGAGTTCTAATCTTATTTTTCATCCACCGAAAGAATTTCATACAAAATGTTCCCATCTGCCTGAGTTTATTAGGTCTCGTAAGCTCACAGAATTCGATCTTGAAAATCAGAGATTAAGGTTGACGCAAATGAGCCAAGTCTCGTTCCAGTTCTCCAGCAATGTTTTTCAGAGAGGACATGTCCTGTTGTGCCTGAAAACATAGAGACAAACGATATAGCGATCCTTTCAATATCTTCTTGTGGTTAGAGAAAAGCATTTACATTTGTGTCGTAATTGCTTCTATACCTGGAATGAGATCCGGATCACTAGCAGAGAGATCCAGATCTGATCTATTATCGTTGCCGAAAAGGTCTGCACTTGAAATGG
>NW_025860761.1:0-1125 GCF_002878395.1 Capsicum annuum
AAAATTTGAGTGTGTGTTGATTACCGTGATTTGAATAGAGCAAGTCCAAAAGATGATTTTCCACTGCCCAACATCCATATTTTATTAGACAACTGTGCTAAACATGAGGTGGTCTTTTTTGTCGATTGCTATGCTGGATATCACCAGATCATTATGGATAATGAAGACACGGAGAAGACGTCTTTTATCACACCATGGGGGACTTATTGTTATCGAGTGATGCCATTCGGTTTGAAGAATGCTGGAGCAACATACATAAGATCCATGACCACTATGTTTTATGATATGATGCATAAGGAGATTGAGGTATACGTGGATGATGTGATTATTAAGTCAAAAAGTCAGGCCGACCATGTTAAAGATTTAAGAAAGTTCTTTGAAAGGCTTCACAGGTATAATCTCAAACTCAACCAAGCAAAATGTGTATTTGGAGTTCTATTTGAAAAGCTGTTGGGGTTTGTAGTCAGCCGTTGGGGAATTGAATTGGATCCCTCGAAAATCAAAGCCATTCAGGATTTGCCCCCGCCCAAGAATAGAACGGAGGTGATGAGTTTCCTTGGTAGACTGAACTACATTAGCAGGTTTATTGCTCGACTCATGACCACTTATGAGCCTATATTCAAGTTGCTGAAAAAAAGTGCTGCTGTAAAATGGACTGAAGAATGTCAGGAAGCGTTCGATCGAATCAAAAGATATTTGTCAAATCTGCCCGTGCTGGTACCCCCGGAGCCTAGTAAGCCTTTGATTTTATATTTATTGATCATGGACAATTCTTTCGATTGTGTCCTGGGTCAACATGATGTCACAGGCAAAAAGGAGCAGGCTATTTATTATCTTAGTAAGAAGTTCACCGCATATGAGGCCAGGTATACTTTTCTTAAAAGGACGTGTTGTGCCCTAACTTGGGTAGCACAGAAGTTGAAGCATTATCTCTCATCCTATACTACTTATCTCATCTCCTGCATGGATTCTTTGAAGTATATCTTTCAGAAGCCTATGCCAACGGGTCGATTGGCAAAGTGGCAAATATTGCTTATCGAGTTCGACATTGTATATGTGACTCGAACTGCCATGAAAGCCCAAGCCTTGGCAGATCATCTTGCTGAGAATCCCATCGACGAAGAG
>NW_025860762.1:0-1241 GCF_002878395.1 Capsicum annuum
TTATGATGATATGCCTGGTTTAAGCACTGAATTAGTGGCTCACAAATTGCTAACTGATCCCGCATTCCCTCCTGTCAAACAGAAGTTGAGGAAGTTTAAAACGGATGTAAGTATTAAAATTAAAGAGGAAATCATGAAACAACTTAAAGACAAAGTAATTCGAATAGCTCGCTATCCCATGTGGTTATCCAATGTTGTTCCCGTACCAAAGAAAGATGGCAAAATTTGAGTATGTGTTGATTACCGTGATTTGAATAGAGCAAGTCCGAAAGATGATTTTCCACTGCCCAACATTCACATTTTGTTAGACAACTGTGCTAAACACGAGGTTACCTCTTTTGTGGATTGCTATGCCGGATATCACCAGATCATTATGGATGATGACGACGCAGAGAAGACGTCTTTTATCACACCATGGGAAACTTATTGTTATCGAGTGATGTCGTTCGGTTTGAATAATGCTGGAGCAACATACATAAGAGTCATGACCACTATCTTTCATGATATGATGCATAAGGAGATTGAGGTCTACGTGGATGATGTGATTATTAAGTTAAAAAGTCAGGCCGACCATGTTAAAGATTTAAGAAAGTTCTTTGAAAGGCTTCGTAGGTATAATCTCAAACTCAACCCGGCAAAATGTGTATTTGGAGTTCCGTCTGGAAAGCTGTTGGGGTTTGTAGTCAACCGTCGGGGAATTGAATTGGATCCTCGAAAATCAAAGCCATTCAGGATTTGCCCCTGCCCAAGAATAGAACGGAGGTGATGAGTTTGCTTGGTATACTGAACTACATTAGCAGGTTTATTGCTCAACTCACAACCACTTGTGAGACCATATTCAAGTTGTTGAAAAAGAGTGGTGCGGTAAAATGGACTGAAGAATGTCAGGAAGCGTTCAATCGAATAAAAAGATATTTGTGAAATCCACCCGTGCTGGTACCCCCGAAGCCTGGTAGGCCTTTAATCTTATAGTTATCAGTCATGGATAATTCTTTCGATTGTGTCCTGGGTTAACATGATGTCACAGAAAAAAAGGAGCAGGCTATTTATTATCTTAGCAAGAAGTTCACCGCATATGAGGCCAGGTATACTCTTCTTGAAAGGACATGTTATGCCCTAACTTCAGTAGCACAGAAGTTGAAGCATTATCTCTCATCTTATACTACTTATCTCATCTCCCGCATGGATTCTTTGAAGTATATCTTTCAGAAGCCTATGCCGACGAGTCGATTGGCAAAGTG
>NW_025860763.1:0-2954 GCF_002878395.1 Capsicum annuum
TTCTACAAGATAAAGGAGAAGAGTTCTACTCAATCTAGGAGAGAAAGAGGCGGCAGCAACAAAAAAGTAAAACTACCCGGGAGTCCTATTGAAGATAGAAGAGTACATCAACTAAAGGACTCTATCAGGTGTTGACTTAAATACAAGAAATGAGATTCAAAGCTTTGGCTTATGCACTGATAAGACAATCAACAATCAACAAAATAGTTCACTTGAAGAAGATTCTGGTCCTTTTACTAAGCAAGTCTTAGACTATTTGTAATAGGTAGGTTCGTTGAGTTGTAAAGAGTCATTGTTCTAGTCTCAGTAATCTATAAACTGAGTTAGGAGTTGTGTCTTCAAGTTAGAAAACTCGAAGACTTGGGAACACTTATCTTGGGAAGATTCGTGTCTTTGTAGTTATAGGAGTTAGAAGTTTTAATTCCTAGTTTACAAGAAGTTTTGTAATTTATTGATTGTTAAGGCTCAAGAGTTATAGTGAAGTTGGGGTTAAATCCTGTAGAGGTACAAGTCATATTTTTTACACCTTTCTTGAGCCGGGTGTTTTCCACTTAAAAACACTGTGTTCAGTTTTTACTTTTGTGAACCACGTTTACTTACTTGTTCCACAGATAGGCAATCCGTAGAGTATAATATTAAAATTAGTAGGAAACGTACTCTAACAAGTGGTATCAGAGAGAGATTGTCTTAAATAAAGCTAGCACCTAAGAAAAGATCAATGATGAATTTCGCACCTCCTACTGGTCATAGTGAAGGTCAGTCAACTACTAGACCTCTAATCTTTGATGACTCTCACTTTATCTGGTGGAAAGCAAGGATGGAGATGTTCATCCAAAGTGAAGACTATGAATTATGGGATAGGATTACTGATGGTCTCACTATTCCAATGAAGTTGGTTGATGGTGAACCAGTCAAGAAAGTAAGGAGTGAATTTACTCCGGATGACTTATTGGCCTTGAAGAAAAATGCTAAGGCCAAGAACATCTTGGTATGTGGATTAGGACCTGCTGAATACAACAGGGTATCAACTTGCACTACTGCTAAGCAAATTTGGATGCACTGGTGAATGCTCATGAAGGTACCTCTCAAGTTAGAAAATTCAGAATTTCTAGTATTTTCACTGAGTATAAGGCGTTTAAAATGAAGGAAAATAGAACCCTGCATGAGATGATGACAAGGCATACTACCTTAACAAATGAGCTGACTTCCTTAGGAAAAGTCATCTCTGAGAAGGAACAAGTTAAAAAGTTACTGAGGGTTTTACCTAAATCAAAATGGAATGTTAAGGTGACTGCAATCAGGGAGGCAAATAAGGATCTTGCAGGTATGACTCTGGATGAACTAGTAGGGAACTTAAGGACTTATGAAATGAAAGTTGATAGATCCAAAGAACAAGCAGCTCCTGAGAAAATCTTGGCATTGAAAGCTTCTGATAATGATGAGGAATTTGAACTTGATAAGGAATAAATTGTTTTCATAACTAAGAACTTCAGCAAATTCTTTATGAAAAAAAAGGGAATAGGTAGTAAGAAATGCTCCAATGACAATCCAAATGGTTGCTACAATTGTGGAAAAACTGATCATCGGATTAGAGACTGTCCAGTCTGGGAAATAGAATGGAAGAAGGAAAGAACTGAAAAGGAACTAAAAGAAAAGTCCAAAAGGAAGGAGGAACATGCAATGATAGTAGCATGGGATCTGATTCAGATGAAGATGAAGTTGATGAAACTACATTCATGGCTATTGGAGACTCAAACTTAGAAGAATAAGATGATGCTTCTGAGGTAAGTATACTTGAACTCAAAGAAAAGCTGCAAGTGTTTTCAAAACCAAAACTTGTTTCCTTAATGAGTGCACTGATTGATGATTTCCAAGAATTGACTTCTGATAGAGATGAATTGTTCAACAGTCTGGTAAGTTTTAAATTTGATCTTAATTATTTAAAGGCTTGTGCAGGTACAATTGATAAGGAAAATTGCACTCTCAAGAAATAGGTTGTAGAACTTGAAAATTCAAACAATGATCTTAAGTCTGAAGTTCTCAAATTAACTCTCACTGAAAATGGGAAAAAGGCTATGAGTAGAGAACAATAAAATGTTGAACTTGAGTTATTTAAATACAAACAAGAATGCCATGATTTAACTGAAAAAATGAATAAGTTGAGTCAAGAAGTTTCTAAACTAAAATTTGATCTTGAAAGAGCAAATAGGTGGACAAACTCCTTAAGAATTGTTCACAAATTGAGTGAAAAAAATTGCAATGAAAAGGCAGGGTTGGGATTCCACAAAAGTTTTGATGATCCTAAAGATTTATGTTATATCTGTGGCAACCTTGGACATCCCACCACTGAATGTCCAGTGGCTGCTAGAAGCAGACAAAATAGTTAAAACCTGGCTAATAGATTTTGTCAGACTAAAAAGAACAAACTAGTTCTGGTCAGAGAGATAGGTTGCACTACATGTTGCCTGCATGGACTAGAAGAAATTTAATTCATCCTTTCACTCATAAAACAGGACCCAAGCTTATCTGGGTTCCTAAGTCTAACCATTGATTTCTTTTGCAGAAGAAGGTGAAAGGAAGAAAAAGGCACTGATACTTAGATAGTGCTTGCTCAAGACACATGACTGGTGATAAGAAAAAGTTCCTTTCACTCTCTAAAATAGATGGAGAGGGAGTTTCTTTTTGTGATGGAAAAAAGAGAATCATTACTGGAGTTGAAAAAATTGGCTCATCTGAGTCAAAAGCATTGGAGGATGTCTATCTTGTAGAAGGATTAAAGCATAAACTGTTGAGTATCTTACAACTGTGTGACAAAGGTAATAAAGTTATTTTTACTGATGCAGGAGTCAAAGTCAAAAGGATGGACACCAAAGTGATTGTGCTCACTGTAAGGAGATACAAAAATGCATACAAAGCTGACATCATGGCACTACCAGGACCTGAGTTGACTGGTC
>NW_025860764.1:0-18301 GCF_002878395.1 Capsicum annuum
ATTAATCCAAATTTGCTTACTTTTTTATTTTATAAGTAAAAAAAAAACACCTTTTCAAATTCCTTAATAAAATAATAACCATTTTATCAATAAATAATTTTAAAAACAAATTCAAAAACAAAAATGGTGAAAAGTCACGATCAATTATTAAAATTGTGGTTATAAATTGTGTTTATCATTTATTTCCTTATTATTTATTTACGAAACATTTTTCATATTGAATAATCAGAAAGTCATGTCTTCCTTTTCTTTTCACCCTCTCAATAACAACAATAATCCTTTTTTATTAATAACCGCCAGGTGCAACATCTGATCGATCTGTCATAGCAGATTAAACTCTGTTGACATAAATTGGTGCTCAATCTCTACCACCAACCATCAGCGACATATTGAAAACAAGGAATAAATAGAATGATTATTATTAAATACTAAATAAGAATTAAAAATTCAAAGTTGACAACAAAATTAAATGAATGTTCATAGATTTTTTAATCCCTTGGGTAGATCCGATATACAAAAGGAGGAAAGAAAAATACATACATGCGCTAAAATAAAAAACATTACCTAATTATTATTACTACTACTATTATTATTATTGTCAATCGGACATTTTTCATCCGGCAGCCTTACTCCTAAGTCAGCCAAATCTCTCTGGAATTCATCAAACTGACTTTGAAGTTCACGCAAGGACTCGATATGAATATTCTTGTACGAATCTGGATCATCCATATTTGTAAGGAGAGACCTATTTATAAATTATTATATCTCAGAAAGAAAAGAAAATTGTTTTAAAATAAATCTAACAGATAGGTAATCTATTGCAAAATATACTCTTTCTGTTAGATAACTTACAATACAAAATGCTGACAATCTTTTGTAACAGATGTATATATCTGTTTGATTTCTGCAACAGGTTGATCAACTATCGTAACAGATGTCTCCAATTGTTTGACAATATAAAAAAATGTGTCATCTGTTGCAACTAGGTAGTCATCTGTTTATTCAATTTAAGTTATAGATGGGCTAGGAAGAATAAGGTGCGTGCAGATGGATCCACTATCATATGGTGGGAGTTAATTATGTATTACTGATAAGGTCACCAGGATAAGACACACAAATTACAATGTTTTTGTGAAAGCAGTTTTTAACCGATTAGGAATTCATCATTCAAACAAGATCCTGCATTGTAACGTTAAGTTTGATGGGTTCAAAATTGATAAGGCTAAGGACCTCATGGAGATGGTGCATATACCTTGTTATGAATTACTAATAGTTGTTGCTCGTGTTTATACATGTCAAGTTTTGAGAAGGGATCAATATTTATCATCACTACAGAGAACCAATAGCGATTGGACTTAACTTTAAGTGTGCATTGGACCCTAAGAGGGCTTTCAAAGCCTCGTACTGCATCAAACAAGAATGTTAAACCAATATAGTTATTGCTTTGGCTAAAATTTATATGGTTGAGTTGCTCGCTTGGCGTGATGATTATATGCCAGAAGGTGCGGTAGGAGAATGCTTTCGAGGGAAAATGGGTGGTTGATGGAAGACTACATCATCTGAGAGATAATTGAAGAAGATACATATGGTAGATACAACTTCTAACGAATTTGGCCAATGGAATTATCTTAAGAGATGCAAAATCTGAATCAAGTGTAAATATGAAAGCGTATCCAATAATGTAATTTCATCTGTTGTATCACTGAAAGAAAAACAATACAGATGGACACTTTACTAGGGAGCTGTGTGGTTGGGATTATTACCTAGGTAAAAAATAGGAGAAGACCAACAAAGCAGCCTCACAAACATCGAGGGTTGAAATGATGTTCAGCAAGTCTAGAAAACTTATGCCAATAACAACTGCAGTAAAATAAGAAAACTAAGCGAAGGCAGCAATATCTGAATTTTAAATTTCATCCTATGCCTTCTTGTTTAGGTTTCCAATCAGGTCCACTGTCGTTGACCTGATCAAAACCACAAACGAGATTGAAAGGAAAATAGAGTATAATTACTTCCTTAGCAATATGGATTAATTGATTGTGTTTTCTTGCCTTAGCATGCTTTCAACATTCCTTGGAAAAGATTGGATGCTTGCTGTAGTATGTGAATCCTGATAATTTTCAAGCTTGCCTCCAGCTTGTTGATTCTGTATTCAAACTGGTCGTTGCCTTCTTCGAATTTAGTAAGGAGTTCCTCGTCTATTGTGAGCTCGATCAGGAACACTACCTTCAAAGTTGTGGCATTCTAGAAGCCCTTCAGAATACTTTCTTCAGAAGCCTTAAAGGATACATAGAGGGTTGCGGTGTTTGTTTTAGGTCAAAATGTGTTGATGCAGGTTGAAGATGTGGTCCCAACATTTGAAAAACACAGTTTTATCGAGCATTTCTCCATGCATCTTGCTCAACCAATTTGATAAATTAGTAAGCATAGAGTTACGTAGCGTGTGATCTAAACCGAGTCTACCAAGCCTATCAAACGTTACGTAACTCCAAGCTCATTACCCTATCAAAAAAATATGCCTGAGTTAGTGCACAAATCAAACTAGCCCAATCTATCAGCCTTTTTGTTGATCGCTCTTCTCCAATATAGATGACAAAATATCTGTTATGCAAAAGTCTACACCATCACCAGACATGCTTGCCTGGGAGCAATTCTTCAGAAGATATCAACAGATATCTTTAGAAGAATTACTCCCAAGCAAGCATGTCTGGAGATGGTGTAGACTTTTGCATAACAGATATTTTATCATCTATATTAGAGAAGAGTGATCAATAGAAAGGCTAAGAGATTGAGCTCGTTCGATTTGTGCACTAACTGGGTCATATTTTTTTAATAGGGTAACGATCTTGAAGTTACATAATGTTTGATAGGCTTTATAGAGATGGTTTAGATCACACGTTATGTAACTCCATGCTTACTACTTTATCAAATTGGTTGAGCAAGATGCATGGAGCAACGCTCGAAAAAAGTGTGTTGTTCAACTGTTGGGACCACATCTTCAACGTGCATCAACACATTTTGACCTAAAACAAACACAGAGACCCTCCATGTATCTTTTAAGGCTTCTGAAGAAAGTGTTCTAAAGGAATTCTAGAATGCCACAACTTTGAAGGTGGTGTCCCTGATCGAGCTCACAAGAGATGAGTTACTCCTGACCAACTTCGAAGATGGCAACGACCAACTTGAATACAGAATTAATAAGCTGGAGGCAAGCTTGAAAATTATTGGTATTCATAAACTATAGCAAGCATCTGATCTTCTCCAAGGAATGTTGAAAGCATGTTAAGGCAAGAAAATACAATCAATTATAACCATATTACTAAGGAAGCAATGATACTCTATTTGCCTTTCAATCTCGTTTTTGGTTCTGGTTAGGTCAAGGACAGCGGACCTGATCGAAAATACAAATAAGAAAGCATGGGATGAAATTTAAAATTCAGAAATTGCAGCCTTCGCTTAGATTTCTTATTTTAACTACAGTTGTTGTTGGCGTAAGTTTTCTAGACTTGTTTTACATCATTTCAACCCTCGATGCCCGTGAGGCTTCTTTGTTAGTCTTCTCCTATTTTCTATCTAGGTGATAATCCCGACCACGCAGCTCCCTAGCAAAGTGGTCAGATGCATTTGTTTTCTTTCAGAGACACAACAGATGAAATTATATTACTGGATACACTGTCATATTTACACTTGATTCAGATCTCGTATCTGTTAAGATAATTCCATCGGCCAGATTCGTTAGAAGTTGTATCTACCCTATGTATCATTTTTAATTAGCTCTCAGATGATATAGTCTTCCATCAACCACCCATTTTTCTTCGAAAGCATTCTTCTACCGCACATTCTGGCATATAATCATCACCCCGAGCGAGCAACCCAGCCATATAAATTTTGCCCAGGGCAATAACTATATTGGTTTTTCGTTCTTGTTAGATGCAGTGCTAAGCTTCGAAGGCCCTCTAAGGGTCCAATGCACCCTAAAAGTTAGTCTAATCGCTATTGAATCTCATTACAATGACACCAAAACTAGATCCCTTCACAATACTTGACAAATAAACATGAGCAACAACCAACATTAAATCTTAAAAGGGTATCAGAACCATATTCATAGTCCCTCAGCCTTATTAGTTCGAACTTACCAAACTGAACTATAAAATTATAGACATATCGTTTGAACGATCTATGACTAATCAGTAAAAACAGTATTCACAAAATTAGTGCACTCTATGTGTGTTTCCACGATAACATTATCAGTAATACATACCTCCCACATATGAAGTGGTTCCATCTGCAAGCAGTTTATTCCTCCGAACCCATCTTTACTGCAGCTTCTTGCAATAGTCCATCAAAAGTTGATCAACTGTCAGTTCCTTATATATACAAAGAAGAGGAAAAAAATTGATATCACAAAAAGAATATTATCCATCTGTTGCATCAGATGTGGAGTCTGTTGCAGCAGATGTAGAGTCTGATGCAATACATCAAACTAGCAGAAAGGCTGGTTTGATGTATTCCATCAGACTCCACATCTGTTGCAACATCAACAACAGCATAAACATCAACAAAAAAGAAACAACAATATTTGTTCCAACAATATCATCAACAACAAAGAAGCAACATCCTTTGTTCCAGAACTATCAACAACACCACACCACAAGTTCCAACAATGACAACCCCATCAACAACATCAATAATTGTATCAACAATAAAGAAACAAATAAAATACATACCAAAAAAATGATACTGTCAACAAGGCTTTTAAACTTCTCCCAACAGATGACTTTTTTCTCATATTATAATAAAAATTCTCGAATTGTTTATTTAATACTTACAAGTTCCTTCAAAAAATTTTAATAAATATGATATGGGTAATAGTAATTATAAAAAAACAGATGTAAATAACTTACAAATAAGAAGACGAGAATGAAAGAGCAATAATGATCCATACCTTAATATCAAAAAAGGGATCGAAATAGAAATTTAAGTCGAGGAAAGATATGGATGGGTTTAGTCCAAAAAGATCTTTATGAGAATAGAAGAGAAAAGAGAGAAAAAATGTTGTGACCCTAAAAAGGAGAGAAAGAAAAAGATGAGAGTTGAATAAAATAAAATGTAGCTGAAGAAAGAGATGAGATAATCTCTATAGATGTATTATGTACGTAGACGTGGTGGTTTTCAATATTCATTAATTTCATTAATAATTTGAGGGGCACGAGGAAGACTAAGACTATTGAGATTGAAAAGACAAGACAAGACTGCTCAATGAACTCACTTTTGAGATATCCAAGAAATATTTTTTACCCCCTTTAGTAGTAAGTACTACTACTTGATATTATCTACTCGGAACAGAAGCTTCTTGCTTTAAAATTAAAAGAGAAAAAGCGATTTTTAAACAGATATATCATCTATTGCAACATATATAAATATCTGTTTAGAAATTCGAACAGGCCAGTCATCTGGTATAACAGATATAAATATCTTTTTAAAAATCCCAACAGCTCAATCATCTGTGACAACAAATAAAAATGTTTATTTGATAATTAATAAAATCAGATATGTCATTTGTTACAACAGATATAAATATCTGTTTAAAAATTTTCAATAGCTCAGTCATCTTCACAACAGATACAAATATCTATTTGATAATTAAATCAGATATGTCATCTGTTGCAACACATATTTACCTGTTTGAAAATTTTCAACAGATTTTATTGCAATTGATTTAGGTAGAACTAGAGATGACTGAATGAGCTCGCAGGGTCAACTACAAATCCAATCGAATCTTTGCAATTATATGGTGTTGGTATTGCGTTCATCCCGACCCGATTCATCGATCGATCACTCTGAGTTGAAATGAGTTCTCATCAACTCAATGTTAAGAGAGCGATAGTACCTAAGTTGATTTAGGTTGAACTAGGGATGAATGAATGAGCTCGCATGGTCAACTACAAATCCAATCGAGTCTTTGTAATTGTATGGCGTTGGTATAGCATTCATCCTGACCCAAGTCATCGATCGATCGCTCTGAGTTGAAATGAGTTCTCATCAGCTCAATGTTAAAATAGTGATAGTACCTAAGTTGATTTAGATAGAACTAGGGATGAATGAATGAGCTCGCAGGGTAAACTATAAAACCAATGAGTCTTTGCAATTGCATGGCATTGGTATTGCATTCTTCCTGACCTGAGTCGTCGATCGATCACTCTAAGTTGAAATGAGTTCTTATCAACTCAATGTTAGGATAGTGATAGTACCTAAGTTGATTTAGGTGGAACTAAGGATAAATGAATAATCTCGCAGGGTCAACTATAAATCCAATCGAGTCTTTGCAATTACATAGTATTGGTATTACGTTCATCCCGACCCGAGTTGTCGATCGATCACTCTGAGTTGAAATGAATTCTCATCAACTCAATGTTAGGACAGTGATAGTACCTAAGTTGATTTAGGTGAAACTAGGGATGAATGAATGAGCTCGCAGGGTCAATTACAAATCCAATTGAGTCTTTGCAATTGCATGGCGTTGGTATTGCGTTTATCCCAACCCAAGTCATTAATCGATCACTCTGAGTTGAAATGAGCTCTTATCAACTCAATGTTAGGATAGTGATAGTACCTAAGTTGATTTAGGTGGAACTAGGGATGAATGAATGAGATCGCAGGGTTAACTACAAAACCAATCGAGTCTTTTCAATTGAATGGCATTGGTATTGCGTTCATCTCGACCTGAGTCATCGATCGATCACTCTGAGTTGAAATGAGCTCTCATCAACTCAATATTTTAAAAACTATATCTTTTAAAAAATTTAAAATTAATTAAGATCAATTCGGACCAAATTAGCAATTTTAAAACTTGTCATTCTTTTCCAAAATTACAAATCAACCTATACAAATCATCCATTTGCCCGAAAAACTTTTCATTTCAAATCTTAAGTTCTCGTTCTTCTCTCTCTCTCTCTCTCTCTCTCTCTCTCGGGGTTTTCTCTCTCTCTCAATAATACAAACAACAACTACTCAACATATTGCTTAATCCTTCAAAATAGGTCAATTTTCTTCCCATTTATAGTTGTTTTTTTTAACTTCATTCCCGCTTGTATCTGTCGTTTTCTCTATCTTCGCATGTAACAGAGTTCAAGAAGAGTTTTATATTTGTTCTTTATTCTAAAAAATAAGGCTTTTTAGTTAAAAAAAAAAGGACTTTTAGTTGTATTATCTTCAAGAATGGGTTAACAATTTTGAGTTTTGAAGCTAAAAAAGTAGAAAGCACCTCAGAAAACCCTAGTTTTTCTTTCAGTGTTTTGTTGAATGTCGTGGTATTGTTGGATGATGTTTGTGGTGTTGGTGGTGGCTGTTGTTGGTGGTGTTGGTATTTGTATTTTTTGACGGTGGTGTCAGTGGTCTTGGTGTGGGTATTAGTGGCATTGATGGTAGTCTTGGTGGCATTGGTGGTGGCATTGGTTGTGGTGGTGGTGGTCCATCTGTTGCAATGGGTGAAAGATCTGTTGAGAGATATTAAATAAGTCTTCAAACAGATTCCCTATCTGTTCCAACTGATGGGTTATCCGTTGGAGTATTTTCTTACAATGTGGCATAGAATAATTTATTGAAATTTCTCCACCTGTTGCAACAAGTGAAATATCTGTTGGAAGATATTAAATAGGTCTTCAAACAGATTTGGGTTCCCATTTGTTCCAATTGAGGGGTTGTCCGTTGGAGTATTTTTTTCTTTGTTTGTAGTTAAAAGATTTCTCCCAAAAGAAAAAAAACTGAAAGTGGAGAAAGTGGATCAAATTCCGATCACCAAACAAAAAAGGCTAAAGTACAGATAGATTCAAAGGAACTTCTAGAACAATCTCAGTTAGGGCAAAATGAAGTCGAGGAAAGTGATAACTCCTCCTCATCAATGGGGCGTGAAATAATATCAAAATTCCAGTATGATTCTATCAAAACCATGAGTATTAACAAATTTCGAGTTGCGATGCCGATGAATAACCCTACAGCAGTATTTGGTGATCTTCTACTTAAATATCAGTTGGGGAAACCTTTTGATGAACATAGGAGTATTATGAAGAAGGAAAACATAGATGGACTTTTAAGAAGAGCTGCTTTGCACACTTTCTAGAGCTGTCTGGGCCCCGCCCTCTTCGTTTCCCAATGATCATGGTATATGGCCTTCTCAAGCTCAGGATCATGTATGCAGGGGATGATGGAGTTTCGAAGGAGGTGGAAAAAAGATGGATGAAGTCTGGATCAACTACTGTGTCATGTCGGTTTGTTTTGGATTGAAAGAGTTTTCCATTGTGATGGGCTTGAGATGCGATCGTCCAGAAGAACCTCCCATCAAGAAAAAACCCCACAAAGGGTCAAACAAACGCAAGGTAAAAAAAGATGGATTGTTGGTCATTGTTGGACCTAGCTACAAAATGAAGGATTTGATAGAGGATCTCAAGAATAAAGACATACCAAAGCACTACAGGGAGAAATTGTGCTCAGTTTGGTTTATCCATTCCATTTTATTGGTAAGAGACATCAGGAAAGTCATAGAACGTGATTTTTTGGTCCTTGCTGATGATTTTGGGAAATCCAACGATTATCCCTAGGGCTACAACAGCTACTACTTGACTGTCAAATATTTACTGAAAGAGCTAAAGCCAAAGATAACCACATTATACGGCTTTCCTTGGGCATTTATGGTAAAATTGATCACTATTTTTACTCATTCATTAATTTATATTGAATATACTTGCGATTTTTCTTGCTTGCTTCCTATTTACAATTTTTAGGCTTGGTCATGTGAAGACATTCCTCCCCTCCGAAAGCATTTCACGGATTACCCGATAAGGTTTCTCATCTAAGGATCCTTAGGTGGTTGGCTGCAGTAAAGAGCAGCAAAAAAAATATTAATGAGGTTGATCTCTTTAACCCTTCGAATGATGCAGTATGTCTTCTTTCAACTAAAATAATTTGCCTCAAAGAAAGATATTAAAACAGATGTTCCATCTGTTGCTACAGATGGGTAGTTTATTGCAATAGATTACCCGTCAACTGCAACTGGTGCAACAGATAGGTAATCTGTTACGACAGACGATCTATATTTCGCAACAGATTAACCATATGTTGCTCTGGTCTCTGAACCCTACTCAACAGATTACCCATCTACTATAAATTATGCAATAGATGGGTATTCTGATGCAATATATTATCTATTTATTTCAACGTACAGATCAGTTATTGCGGTAGCTAGATCGCCTGTTGCATAAGTTGGCTGTGTTAACATAACTCGAGCCCCATGTAACCCAACTGACTGCAAATTATATGATTTAAATTTCTTCAGTCTTTTTTATAGGTTGTGTATCCTTGGATCGTGCCTACCATTGATGAGCTGGGGATGACTTCTTTTCTTACTCTGGGTCTTGTTGACACAAAAGAAGACCCAACGGTGGAGTTAATAAAGAAGGAATTGGATGGAGAAATATCCATAAGAAGAGCAGTTAGGTAAGGTCAGTCTAATGTTGAAGCTCTTCACGACCAAACTCAAACTGCAACAGATCCAGGTGCTTCTTCTGGGGGTGTTGCTGGTGGAGTTGTTTGTGATGGTGGCAGCCATCTTGCTGTTGCTTCTGCTACCAGTCATGATTATGAGCATGTTGGTGCTCAACAAAAAATAAATATATTTTAAAACACCCCTTGCACAGGTCCTTCCTCTCACCCCTACACCGGTCCCTTCCACTCATACAGTGGTTCCTCTTACCCCTTCTCACCCTCATGTTCTCATTGCAAATACAAAGTGTGCAACGACAGAGAGGATAAACTCCTTGACAATCTAGAGGCTATTGTTGAAGCTGCCGAGGAGTTGAAATCCAGGAGGGGTGTCATACCATCCAACGAGGTGAGGGATCCATGCACTTCTACAGTGGAGGTTAGGAGGAAGAGAAGAAAAATTAGATAAATTCTCTCCATTCTGAAATCAGCAAAAATTACAAATACCCCGCTCCAATAGTTGTTGAAGTTCAAGGGCTGCCGAAGAAGGTGAACATATTCGCGGCACTTAGAAAGGAGAAGAAAAAGAAACTGGAAGAATTCATCAAGATGAAGGTTCAAAAAGAATACACGATGCATTCATTTGCCGCCAAAGACTTCTCGAATATGACAAATATATGCGTGTGGTACGAGGACAAGGTAAGTTTGTTTTTGCTAACCTACCCTTCCAATCTACTCTATGAAGAAGAATCTACACAGTAGATGTGTAATCTATTGCGAAAACTTGGTATTCTATTGCAACATAATACACATCTGTTGCATAAGTTGCGTTGGCTGGGTAATCTATGAACTGATTTAGAGAACCCTCTGCATCGGATTCTTTTGACTGTGTTTTTATCCTTACAATTACTAACCTATTTAAAAATTATCTTCTTATACCATAGTATGTTGATAAAATTCTCTGCCTCGTGAGGGGCAGGCAATTAGCATACCCGGATGCTTATGATGCTACCGATAGGATAATAGACCTCAACTTCTACAATAATTTCAAGGATAGGTACGCTAAAATCTATAAGATAGCTGATTCCGATGGCCCGGTATTTGATCAGTTAGTTTCTATGTTCCACTGGGATGAAGAAGCGATTAAATATATTATAGGGAAGACGCCATATCCACACGGCAAGAGCTGGTCCAAGGCAAAGAGAATCTTTGCAGTCATGAACGTAGATGTCACCCATTTTCTCATTGTTGAGATACTACTATCTGAGAAAAAGATTAAGTTTTATGACTGCAACTTACCTGTGTTCAACGAGAAGATGTTTTTAACCCACATGCAGCCACTCTTGAAGTTGTTGCCCAAGTTGTTAACGCAGAGTAAGCTGATGGATCATTTGCCAGCTGAAGTCTTGGCAAAGGAATCATGGAATTTTGAAGGTTGAAATAATAACATCCAGCTCCTAACAAATACAACAAGTGCAACGTACGGGCCGTACTCGCTTGCATACATCGAGTGTTTACTGATCGGCACACAAATGACCAGTGTGTGTGACACCATTGTGGGAAAGATGCAATGGATCTGGACATATGGGGTACTAACTAAATGGTTGAAGCCTGTGTATAGAAATGAACATGTACAAAGACAGAGACGAACACAATAACAAATTTTTATTTCAAGCCAATTCACTATACATGTAAGGGCAATAATTTTTATGTCTGGCCAAGTTTAATTTTTATAATGCAACAGATTTTATATCTGTCGTAACAGATATAGTACCTATTGTGATAAATTGATTATCTATTGGAATAGGTTGGTCATCTATTGTGTTATACAGATGTTCTCCATCTGCCTGTCGCAACAGATTTACGATCTGTTGCAATATATAACTTATCTGTTGCAACTGATCAATAATCTGTTGGAGTAAATCAAAAAGTAGGAAGACCTATTATATAATTTCCAGCAAATGACCTACGTGTTGCATCTCATGTTTCAACATATGTCTAAATCTGTCTGATAAGATATGTAGTCTGTTGTAGCAGATGTATTATCTGTTGCGATATTTAAATATAGTACTCCATTTCAATTAACATGTTTAAAACTAAGAATTAATTATATTCATAGACACAATAAAATAAATCAAAGCCTTCGAAAATTACATGAAATACCTCAACAAATAAATGAAATGTAAAAAAAATCATTATGGGTACAAACGATCTACTCTACAAATAAATCAACAAGTTAAACCAAGGCGGATAGCTTATTACATTGACGAACTCAATCTATAAAGATTTAATCAATATGTACAAGTTGTTCTTCATCTAGTGCTACGAAATTCGGCTTTAGTTGTCGTGGATTTTTAACGTTGGTTGCGTACGGCTTCTAAGATTTTGTTTCTCCATATTTCCATAAAAGAGCAGCATATCTTTTGCGGAGTAATCTGGCATTAAGTCCATCATTTGGTACTTGTAATCCATCGCTCAAATACTCGGCATAGGCAGCAATAAAAGGACCATAATCCCTGCGTTATAAAAAATAGATAATCTATATCTTCCAATTCATGCAAGCGTTGTGAAATTTGTGAAATAAAACTAAATCATGACACTTAAACTTACAGGCTACCAATGGTTTGTTGAGCAAATACGTCAACATATTGTACATCAAATAGATTATCCATTTTATCCCGGTATGCTTCAATCGTCGACCAATTAGTACAAACCTTTTGATCCAAAAAGCCACTTATATCAAGGTAAGTAGGTAATATTTTGGCCAACTTTTGTATCTCAGATGACGGCTTGGAACATCTCCTTCGCGACATCGAGTCATAAACTCGGATGCGTCTCTCTTTTAGAACGATGACAGCCAACACCTAATGGAATTCATCACCACAATTAATTGGGATGTACACTTCATCGACCGAAAGCCAAGGTAAGCCAGCCGAAATGCTAAAACCTTTGATAATGTTAATTAAGCATTCCTCGTTTTAAGAAACTTTCGGTTGCTGTTGACAACACCTATCATAGGCATTATTGATGTAAACTTTGTACAAATAATTGCCTATTGTGTATCTTTATTATTCTTGTATTTGCAACTTGGCCTTCTTTTGGAGGTAGTAAAAAATGGCATCGATGCGCTGCACATATTATCAAATATTTTGAATTACGTGATGAAAAAATCAGTACGTAGATGCAATTAAATAAAGTATTAATTAATAGTAATATGTATGGCATTTAAACCTAATCATTCCAGCAAGTTTGGGGCTGTGACATCAAATAGAATCAATTCTTCTTTCCGGGATGTGCAACAACAAAGTCGAACATATCAAAACCAAGACTAGATTCGTTCACTTTGTAGCGCTCGTCATTTTATTTTCTACATGATGATTTATATGTGTTAATGTCAGGTTCTTACAACAAGAATTGTATAAATCAATATCCATAAAATTGATTTATGTACCTGCCGGCATAATGCTTTAACAGCCCATCGGCAATCCATTCTGAATAGTCGTTGATCAACTATGTTAGTTTTTTTAGAGCCTCATCCGAAATGTTGAACATTTCAAATGGGTAATTCTTTCATTCTCCCAAACTAACAGGCTCTATTTTTTTTTCATCTTTGGAAGCATTTGATGGATTATCAACTGTCATATTATGCTCTTCGACAGTAGCTGTGACATTCACTTGGAAAGCCAGAATTGTCAATGCTAAGTAGAGATATACAACAGATTTTCCATCTGTTACAACAGATAAGTTTTATGTTGCATCAGATGGATTATCTGTTGGGACAAATTCAAATAGGTAAATAAGAGTAGTACGATAATTTCAAACAGATGACCCATCTGTTGCAACATAAGTCTCATCTGTAGAAACAAATAACGAATATGATATAACAGATTAGACAACAGTTGCAACAGATGTATATATCTGTTTGATAATTTTTAGCAGATGTATCATCTATTGAAGAAGATATGTGCCTGTTTGTTTTTTGGAACAGATGATGCACATTCACCTTCTTTAGCTCATGCTGCTCTTCTGTGGCCCTTGCACACTGAACATCAGTGCAAGACAAAGACAGAGGCGTTGCAATCTTACTTTTTTTTATGATTGATGATGCCTTGAAAGTGTCTTTCCTTCTCCTCTTAGCCGCCTTGATCTCTAGTGGAGTTTCTGGATATGAAATCCTCTTTGATGGAATGATACCCCTCTTAGATGTCATTTTCTTTACAGAAGCAGTTAGTGCATTAATAGCATTAATCACTCCATCGTGTTTTGCCTTGCAGTCTTGACATTTGCATGAAGAACATTCGCTAAATGCGGCAAAATTTGGAGAAAAATCTATATAATCATTATGATCATAATCATAATGGCTTGTTGTTTCAAAAACTGTAAGAGGAGCATCGTTAGCCCCATCCTCCAAAATTGTTTTTCTTGTGATGCCTGTTGCTCCAAACAATTTCATTTTTATTTTACCAACGACCTTAGGGTCTGATAAAGTTTGCACAAATCGTAAAGTAAGAAAAAATGGCATCTTCAACTCTCGGTTGGTCGAAACAAGCCACGGATGGACAATCTAAAATAAATCGGTATATATATTAAGAATGATGATGAAATTATTTTATCATTAATTAAAACAAAAACTTGATTAAAATTGGACTTACTACTTCCTTGGGGGGATTGAAAAGATCAAGAAATTTTGCATTTTTATCGGTTTTGGCCGACAACCATCTTAGAATTCTTGGACAGGAAACTTCTTCCTGGTAGTTCACTTGTTGTCTCAAATAAGGAATGGCTTCAAATACCCAACCCTATAACATAACGCCAAAAAATTAAAAGTATTATTGAATAAAAAAATGATGAATCATATCATGATAAAAGAAATATTTACCATGAAGGCCCATGGAAAACCATATAAGTTGACTATTTTTGGAGTTAACGGAGTCAATAAATATTCGACATTCATTTTGAAGCTTTCATAATCCCAAGGATAGCTGTTAAATGCCTCAGATCCTCGGAGAGATTTATTAAACCGAGGCTTATGTTGTTGTTAATGTCTCTCGCCCAAAGAACATTATGTACAAACCAAACCAAGCACAATGATTGTTTGTGCTTCTTTGAAATTCCTTTACCTTTCAACGCTTCTATCAGATTTTTATTTTTAAAGCTTGGACCAACAATGGATACCAGGTCATCACGATCACTTGAATTGCCTTTTCTCTTTTTAGGTGTGCGGGGTGCTTTTTTTTGGGTTAGAGTAGGTATAACTTGAGAAGGAGAAGGAGGATAACATTTTAGTCTGGTAACTATGGCAAACTCCTTCCAACCAAAACAAATAGGCATGCCACAGTAATTTATCCACACCTCATCCATCTTACCTTTGTTTTCATACATGAACCTGCATTTGAGAAGATCATATATCATTTTCATCTGAAAATGAACATTGTTGTCCTCCGGCAAATCAAAATATTGCTCAAAGCAACTTTCATTGAAATAAGAATCTAATTTTTATTCTCGAAGTATTTTTCTGAAGGAATCAAAAGATTTTCCATGACTGACTTAACCACGAGATCACCCGTTAAATCTGTGGCACCATCGCACACTGTATTGTCATAGGATAACAATCAATGTTGAAGGTTTTAACCAACTCTTCGGCGGAAGGGCTATTAGCATTTGGATCATCTCTTTTGAAAGACTCCTTATTCCCGTGTTCATTATCTCCTGCTCCTGATTGAGATAACGCTTGTAAAGCAAGCTCATAGAGTGGTGGATATAGCTGAGCTGCTGCACTTGGTCCTTTACTTGGACTTGATTTGATTTCTTTTCTTTTGGGAGCCATGTTATCTTAAATTAACAGAAACATAATATAGATTATAATTGATTAATGCATAACAGTAATATAACAGTTCCAACAGAAAACTAATCTGTTGCACCAGGTATGTTATCTGTTGCAACATATAATCGACTTATTGCAACAGATGAGTAATTCGTGGGAACCATAAATACAGCACTATCTGTTACACCTGGTATTTTATTTGATGCAACACATAACTGACCCATTGCAACGGATGAGTAATCCATTGGAAACCATAAAAATAGATCACTAATCTGTTGCACCATATTTTATCTATTGCAACATATAACCGACCTGTTGCAATGGATGAGTAAATCATTGGAAAGAATAAAAACAGATCACTAATCTGTTGCACCAGGTATGTTATCTGTTGCAACAGATAACCGACCTGTTGCAACGGATGAGTAAACCGTTGGAAAGAATAAAAACAGTCCTAATCTGTTGCAAAATGAAGAGTAAATCGTTGGAAAGAATAAAAACAGATCACTAATCAGTTATCTGTTGGATCAATATTATTTAGATTTCTTTCAAATAAAAGAGTCATCTGTCGCAACAGATAAATGATCTGTTAGATTGTTCACCTGTTGCATCAGATTTTCATAGTTGCATCAGATTTTCATAATTGCATCAGATTTTTCATCTGTTGTATCAGATTTTCATCTGTTGCATCATATATTTCATTTATTACATCAGATGTTTCAACTATTGCAATACCATTTCTAGCAAGATAAATAACAAATCAACCCAGCAACACCAACATATCACACACACATACTAAGAACATCAACTGTGACAAAAAATCACCAACAAATTCGAATCAACAGTACGACAACAAGAAGAAGAAATGCAGAAATACCAGAAATTAGGATTTTATTCAGTCCACATTTCAATACTAGAAGAGTAGTTGGTTCAAGTTCCTCTATTTTTTCATAATTTTTTACCTGTGAAAAAAGAAATGGGAGGACAAAGAACTCGAAGTTGTTGTCGCTGGAGAAGTATTCACGTCGATTGACGGTTGAAAGTCGAAAAGAAACTCGCCCGACTATTTGTCGCGGAGGTTGAAGGGAGAAATTTTCTAGAACTGTTGGTTGGGAGAGAGTTGAGAGAAGCTGGAGAGAGAGAGAGTGGTTGATTTGGATTGAAAAGGGGTGTGGGTTGGGTTGATTTGTATTTTTGAAAAGATTAAAAAGTTTTGAAAATATTAATCAAGTTCACCATTAACTTAATCAAGTTTCCTAATGATGTTTGACCCTATCTGTTGGTCAATGTCACCAATCCTTCATTCAAGACTTAAAAGACACCTTTTCTTCAATTTTCTCAAGTATGCTACTATATGTAGTTTTTCCTAAAAAGTATCATCAACAATCTTTCCATCTATTTTAGTTACTAGTTTAACCGCAGGTGCCTCACACGTATAACTATTGATTATTTAAAATTAAATAATCTTATCTTATGCGGAGATTTTTAATGAAGTGCAAAAGTTTAAATCACTTTTTAAAGATTCTTCATACCTTAATATAAAAATATAAAAATATAATTCTTGTCACCTTAACATAATAATTTAAACATAAACATGTATTTTAGTGTAAGCATACATATATTTTACCACTAGAAGTTTCAAGTGGTTGATGGATCTATTACTTTTGCGTTTGACATGCAGTATTTTTTTCGTTATTGCCAGAGGCTAAAAGAGACACATTAATTTGAATTATATTTGTGGTACAATTTTTTTCTATATTTAAAATATTTTTTATTTTTAAAGTCAAATCATTACAATCATTGATCACATTCTTATTACGTGCTTACAATTTTTAAAAATTTGATACTTCTTATTCTAACGCTTTTATATTTATTTTTAGATTTTTCAAATTTTCTTAAAGTCAAATTTAGTTGATTTAGAATTTTTAAACTAATGAAAAAGTATTAGTTGTCATTAACTAATAAGGAAAAGTTTTATCATAAATATCTTTAATTAATTTTCAACTCTTACATATTAGGAAAATATAGTGAAAATACAATTTTGTTTAAAGAAAATTTTTTTAATGAAACAAAAGGTTCAAACAACATATTTAAGGCTCTTCACACTTTTAATATATTATAAATTATAAATATAGATTATAGATATAGATGATGAATGCAGCTATATATCTCATGAAATTATAAGTGGCGAAAAGTTCATCACGACAGCACGATTATAAAAAATTATATTAGTACTCATTATATGGCTTAATTCGAATTTTAAAAGTCAAGCAATTTAATTTTGATCGTAAATTTGGATATCAATTCTTTAGTTTCATAAAAAAAGAAATTTACAAATTTAAAAATTGTATAAAAATATATTATAAAATACGGTAACTAATAATTTAAAATATTTAAAATATATATAAAATAAATTGAGATAAAATAATTTAGGGAAAAGACTCAAATATGTGATTGAACTATTAGAAATAACTCATTATGTCATCTGTTATAAGGTTGACTTATATATGTCACCGCCTTTAAAAGTTTAGCTCATCTATGTCATTTCCGTTATAGAAATATTCATTCGTGTCATTATTTTGTAAAAGTGGTTTTACAAAATTATTTTTGCTTCATGACCTCTTATTAGAAGTTCATATCACCAAATCTAAATCAATCAATATTACTTAAAATCAAAATAAAACTGAACCTATTAAAATAAATCTGACACAATTAATGTTTGATTTTTATTTTTAAGGAGTTCGATTTCTATTTTTAATGAATCCAAATTTATTTTAATGGTATGGATCAGATTTTATATTAGTAAGTACGATTTCTTATTTTGATTTCAAATAATATTAGTTGATTTGAATTTGATGACGTGAATCTCTAATAAGAGGTCAGATGGCAAAAATAGTTTGACAAAATCACTATTGCAAAATAATGACACGAATGACTCTTCTCTAACAACATTATGATAAATGAGCCAAATTAATAATTGATAACATAAATTAATCATTTCTA